>NW_020449630.1:882475-1000196 GCF_003343035.1 Apteryx rowi | reverse complement strand
CGGCGGCGGCCGGCGCCCGCCCGCGCTCCCTCCGCCTCTTCCCGCGGAGCCGCTTTGTTTGCCGAAGAGGCGGCTCCGTGCCTGGCAGGAAGATGTTGAAAGTTCCCGGCCAGCGGGGAAGAAAAGGAGGAACCACAGGGGAAAAAAAAAAAAAACACACAACTCACCCAAGCGCCTCGTTAACTTCGCGAGCCGCGGGGCTGCGCCGCCACGGCGCGAGGGAAGCGCCCGAGCGCGCGCTCCGCCGCCGCTTCGCCTCCACGGGCAGCGCGGAGTCTGTCGGCGGCGCCCGGTGGAGGCCGCCGGCTCGTGCTTCCGTGAGAGCGGCGAGTGTAGAGCCCTGACCCTCCGCGGCACGGGGCCGATGTTGAAAAGAAAGAGATTGAGGCGTAAATGGGTTTCCCTGGGCTGGCGACAGGCAGCACTAAATAAATTAATAAAGTTAAGTTAATAAATTGCTCTTAATTCATGTTGCTACTAATAAAACTTTAGCTCCTTAGCCTGCTTTCAGTTACACCCACCCTTCACCCCTCCAGAGGGTTTCAGTGCAACTCCTGTGAGAGAAAAAAAAAAGTCAAGAATTTGCAAGATGAGATATTAAATGATGAAAGCAAAACCATTCTAAAATGGCACTTAACCTTTCATTATTCACAATCTATGATTTCTAGCATTTTTCTCCACAGCAGCCATGAAATAAGTTGCTTGATAATCCATTTCACTTTCCAGCTTTGACTCCTGGAGGCTGTAGTCCCCCAACTTGTTTATTGGTTTTAAACTAATTCTTTCTAAATTGGACGGCTAAAGGTGGAAATATTTTTATTGGCTATCGCTTTCATGAAGGCTTTATTTTTATTTCAAGCGCAAATGTCAGGCCGAATTTAATGCCTGTTTATTCCCTAGGGTTGCAAATGAAGCAGTAAAAACAAGAATCTAAATAATGCTGCAGTTAAGGGTCTGAGTTAGCAAACCCAAACTTAGGAGCTCAGGGTCTCCCTCCGGAACAGGCCCTCGGATTTTTGTGCCACCCGTGCACAGCTAGCCAGCTTCAATCCCTCCCGCCTTGCAACTGAAGCCTTAACTGCACCCATCCCCCTCTTCTGTACTGCAAGTTACAGCACACATAACAGAAAGTACGCACAAATCATTAATTTTACATAGAATACGTCGTCCTCAGACTTCGGCACGTAGCTGTATCATGTCCTCCGACCCCCCAATTGATTCTGTTGTCACGATATTGCTGCTATGTTTTCACGAAGGAACGTGAACTTTTAGCTGTGTGGGGGTAAGGCAGCGACCTCGAAAGCTAACACAAGGGGGCAGAACAGCATTAATTGTTGCATTTCCTGACGTCAGACCTCCTTTGAATTGTGAGCTTTTTCTGTTTTTATTCTTTGCCTGGAATTTCCCAGTCTTCCCCCCGAAAAAAGTTACCTTAATTCCCAAGAACTTGGAAAACCTAGTGGTTTGTAGCGATACTAATTCTAACTTTTTGTATTTTACAACTTCTTCGTAGGTGCATAATTTATGCATGTTTTATGTTTTCTAAAAGCTGTTCTATCTTCTCAAAGTTAGAAACTATAGATAGTCTTGAAAATGTTTCCTTTGTAACTACAAAACTGTTTAAAAAAAAAACCTCAAGAAGTCTGATAAT
Organism: Apteryx rowi; assembly: GCF_003343035.1. NCBI lineage: Eukaryota > Metazoa > Chordata > Aves > Apterygiformes > Apterygidae > Apteryx > Apteryx rowi. The sequence goes on along the minus strand of NW_020449630.1, from coordinate 998,545 downwards.
AAGCAATTTAACTTACAATAAATTTAAAATTTATCTGCTCGTAGTTCTATCACTAAAAATCCTGAAAACAACAGTCAAGCCAGTACTTATGCTAATGGTAACTTCTTTCTAGGTTCATAATGTCCAGACACACATAAAAATTATCTGCTCAGCTAACGTCAGTCCTAACACAGTGCAAAAGAGCATCATGTTATAACATATAACCTTAACTCTGACCCCATTTTCTTCTCAGGCAAACAAAAATTCCACTCTTGTATCCACGGCTCTCCACTCGTACCTTAGTGAAGATGAAATATAAAGTCACCCAGTTCTGTGGATTACAGAAGTGCATGTAAGAGTCTTTGGTCACAGTTATATTAGGAGTAAGGCTAAAATCATTGAACTTCAAGGACATAACCATTCTGTGTTAATTAGAATAAGTCCAAGAAACAGTTAAGCTCTGGGGAATAGCTAGAACAATAAGAACAACTGAAAACACAGGTCACACATGGTTGATCAGGAATTAAGTTAGCTGCGTTTCACTGACATTTGAGATTGGAGTGAGTATGAAAACAGTCCAGAAGCATTACAAAAAAAGTAGAGCATTAAGAAAGCACTAGACAGAACCACAGGTTCACCAGTGGTGTGAATGCAAGAAAACCTCCATGAGAGTTCATTAAGAGCTAAGCTGAGGCTGGAAAGGGGATTGGAAACATCTGCAAAGAAATTAGTTTGCCTCTTGTTTCGAATTGAAAAACAGGGGCTTTGCATCTGTTCTTGAACCGAATCACCTCAAAGAAATACCTGAAAGCAGGATTCCCACCCTCCCCCTCACTTCAGGAACATACGAGATCACAAATATTGACTAGTTACTCTTGCTGGAAGGGATCAAAGAATGAAATAGCTGAGTAGCAAGGCACATGCACTAAGAGAAAAATGAACCTGAAAGTTAACAATAACTATCCCTTTTCAAAATTTTAATGTACATCAATAGCAAATGCACTCAAGCAACCTTCATTGCAAGATTTTTGTTTGTTTTTAAATATGGAATTTTTAAATTACAGAATCACAGAATAGTTGGGTTTGGAAGGCACCTCTGGAGATCATCCAGATCAAGCAGGGTCAGCTAGAGCAGGTTGCTCAGGGCCGTGTCCAGTCAGGTTTTGAATATCTCCAAGGATGGAGACTCCACAACCCCTCTGGGCAACCTGTTCCAGTGTTCAACCACCCCACAGTCAAGAAGTATTTTCTTATGTTCAAGTGGAATTTCATGTGTTTCAGTTTGTGCCCGTTGCCTCTTGTCCTGTCAGTGGATACCACCAAGAAGAGTCTGGCTCCGTCCTCTTTACACGCGTGCACACACACACACACCCCTCAGGTATTTATACACATTGATAAGATCCCCCTGAGCCTTCTTTTCTTCARGCTGAACAGTCCTGGCTCTCTCAGCCCCTCCTCATATGAGAGATGCTCCAGTCATTTTAATCATTTTTGTGGCTTTTTGCTGGATTCACTGCAGTATGTCCATGTCTGTCTAGTCCTGGGGAGCCCAGCACTGGGCACAGCACTCCTGGTGTGCCCTCACAGGGCCGAGCAGAGGGGAAGAATCACCTCCCTTGACCTGTTGGTGACGTTCTGCCTAATGCAGCCCACTGTGTGGTTGGCCACCTTTGCCGTGAGGGTTAAAATTATTGAACTTCAAGGACATAACAATTCTGTGTTAATTAGAATAAATCAAAGAAACAGTACAGCTCTGGGGAATAACTAAAACAATGAGAATAACTGAAAAATGAACAACAACTGAAACTGAAAATTAAGCAACTCGATGATAAATTGTGTGTAATTATACTGTTTATTACACAGACTTGACTGGTTCAGCTGCCCTCTCCCGCTAATCTCTCTCTTTCAGATCCATTTCCAGTATTGCAGATCTCCGAGCTACTTCAGACAGGTAATTTTTGAAATTTCCAGACTGAAAAGGTGAATGATACTGGTTTTGGGAGGTTCAAGATCCAAATTCTTAATGTAATGGGGAAACAGAAACAAGTGCCTGACCAATGGCAAGAAAAAGTTCCTAGTATATAAGCATGCATGTGTTGTTAACAATTATACATAGTGTGTTTATCTATTTAGCTGTTAGCGTTCCTTTAAGGCACTATCAATATTCATTACAGCTTTTCGTTCTATACTACTGGCACAAGAACAAGTAAACATATCTCAAATTCCATAAGACATCAAGGCCACACATAATCTGTAGCATGAAGTCACCCTTCCTATAATGATATGAAGTGGGAACACTCTCTTGCTCATGTTACAGCACAAATAGAAAGGCAAAGACTGTTATTCAAATATTGGAGGAAAGCCCAAACATCCTGCCTTTTTTGACCCATGACAATGCTGATTAAGTGGCCAAGAATGTTGGCTACAGGGCTGTCACCTGATCTGTTCGATCAGTAGAAGATAACATCACTCACACAGCTTAAAGCTATTTTTCCACAGTATAGAATAGTCAGGCAAGACTGATTTTCACTGGGACACTCCATCTTGTTTTTCTAAAGTTCAAACAGATAACAAAACTTATTGAGTCTTTCAATGACACTACTCTTTAAATATGATGAAATAAGTAACTTTCTTCATAGGACATTATACAGGGCTGTATTTTCTTAGATAAGTACATCACTCCCAGCTAATTTATGAAAATACAGTGTGCTTTTTTGGAAGAAAGTAAGGCAATTCCAATTCTATGTTTTACCAAAACTATTTGTCAGCTACGGTGAAATTCCAGAGTCAATCCTTGATCTAGAGGACCACTTAAGAAAAACTGTGTGATCTCTATAGGTCCAGAGAGAATATGCCAAACTGCCAAGGTTTTCTGTTTCTTACTCTTTCTTCTTAAATACAGAACAACATAGTCTCCTTTAACAACGTTGGCTTACCTGTAGGTAGTTTTATCTTCTTACCCAGATTTTGACTGATACTCTTTACCTTTTCACTGATGATTTTTGTGTCAAAAATGTCAAAAAGAAAAAAGCGTGCTTATCTTTGTGACAGGATTTATTGATTATATTATACTCATTAAATTATATTCTATTGCATAATATTTAATATATCTATATTCATAGAAGCTGTAAAAGTTTCATGTGTTACTGAAGAGTTATTTCATTGATAAGTATAGCTTCCTGAATAAATCTTTTAGTGTTAATTCAAAAAAAGTCAAGTCCCTTCCGTTTTTGTATGGGTTGAGTAAGGACACAGTGGTGTCCTTAAAGGATCGTGTCCACCCCATGCCCTGTCTTTGCCTGCCTCTGAGGAGCAGCAGAGAACTCTTTGGAATCTAAGGTCAATCTACACCAGCTGCAAAAGTTGCTGCATACAAAATGTTCCTCCTCCAGTAGAGGCCGATCGTATTTCCTGCTTATTGCTGCTGGGGCTTGCTGGCACTGGAATTGATCCCTGATCATTCATTTGGCACTGAGAGGCGCAAATCACAACTGTGGCTACTCCCTGTGAGATACCATCATGTATAACATGACTTCATGCTTTTTTTGGTGCTGCTAATGATTTGTGCAAGCAACAATAATGATCCATTTTGTACCAAGGACACCTTGCTTTATGTGCCTGTTCTTGATCATCATGAAGTTTGGTGGCGATAAAAACAATGAGGAGCTTGTTTTTTAATTCTTATAAACCAACATTTTTGACAATATCTGAAGGAATTCTACTCCTGGCCTTAACATTAACCTATGGGTGGGAATTGAAACAGAAAACACACCTGTATCTTTGAAAAATTATTTAAAAGCCTAGGAAGAATCAGTCTTTAATCATAACTCTTAAATTTTGAATTTAATATTCTTTGGTCACCTAAACCTATTTTGGAAGGGTAAAACATTGAGAAAAGAATGGGGAAAAGAGGTCTGAAATATCCAAGGAAACAGTGGGGAATGCTTAGGATTTAAATGTCAGGAAGAGAGAAAAGAGCAACAGATGACATTGTGCAGAGATTGTTAGTTCAAGCCCAAGAACAGATAGCTGCGTTGTGGAAGAGTATCATCTATTTCGTCATCTCACATTTTTCTGTAATAAGATGGATATGACTGAGTGTAGTCTAGGCAGGTAGAAGCTTGTAGCTCATAGAAAAAATAACTATATATGCAGTGCTGTCTCTTTTGCTGGAAACAAAGTTTTGGTTCCACAATCAATATAGTCTCATTTTACCCACACATACAATTTAAAAAAAAACAAGGAAAAGCATACCTTGTATCAGGTCCTGTTCTTATGTGTTTTGATGTCTGCAACCGAAATCCTGTCTTGTCTTCTGATCTTCAGCATTTTATCAGAGATCTATTGCATTTAACAGTTTACAAAGACTTAAAAATCATTGTGGCTTTTTAACTCTTAGAAGTATTTTATCGCTCTATAGCGTATGTGAGAAGCAGGACTCTTCAAACTCGAACTCTCTGTCAGGGAGCAGCGAGGGGACAGGAAGCCAGGAGCCAAGCGTGGTAACATCTCCTGGCAGGGCTGTGCCTTGCTGGCCAGGACCTGTCCCACTGCCCCACATGGGAGCAGAGTGGCCAGGTTCAACCAAGGGTCCAGACCACCAGGCAAATTCATGGTGATGAAGCAGGTCCAAGGTCAAGCCAGGAAGTCAATCCAAAGGCAGGGTAAAACACAGCCCCATGATGGCTGGGTACCTCTGTGGCGCCAGGCCAAGCCCACAGCTCAGGGAGTCCATGGTCAGGCAGGCAGGGCTGGAGACCCGCACCACTACAGTGTCATATGGCAGGGACTGATGACCCTGAGCTGGGCTGAAATGGGGCCTGGGCCTGGGACGGGGAGGCCCTAGGTGAGGCTAGTCAGGACCATTAGGGCCCATTAGTGCACTCAAGGCCCTGACACTTTCCTCCTTTGCATCCTCAAATATATCACATAGCATTTGATATTTTCTCCAGCTTCTCATACCTTGGGGGGGAAAGTATCCTGACTGTATTTTTTTTTTACTACTTGTTCCTGGCTTCTCCCCAAATGTGTAGTCCTTAGCTGTGTCTTGGTCAACAATATCAGGAGGTTCATACAGGACAAAAGAGACCAAAGTAGTTCAAATCCCTAATATTGTTAAACAAACAATTATGCCAACTGAGAGTTTATAACCTTCAGATTTGTGTATGGCTGAATGGGATTGGTCAGGAGCAGAAACAGATGGAGACACTGGATTGATCAAACACAAATACTTGCAAATATTCATATATTCAGTCTTCAAAGTCTGTACAAATACAGTATGTAATATCGTCTTTGTCAGCCGTTGCTTTGATCTTGTCATTCATCYGGGTTAACATCCTCTTCTATTACAAATTTAGGCTTAATTTCATTGTCTTCAAAGTTTTGTACTGTTCCACGTCTCCTTACTTATTTGAACTTTAAGTTGCTGTTCTTTTTCTATGCAGTGCTTCCATAATCAACTGTGTCAAGAAATGAGCCCAAAAGAATCAAAATTTAGGAGATAAGCACTGTGAAGTAAGCTAGCTTCTCAGTCTTCTAAGTCAGAGTAATTGTTCCAAAATAAATGAAAATACACACACTGAGTTATACTGGCAAATCTATGACATTATATTTGTTCTGCTAAAAATATTCTAGTCCACCTCTCTGCATAGATAAGCAGTTTGCCAGAGTGGGTTTCTCCGCAGGCTTCCATCCGATGGAACAGTCCCGTTAGTAATAATCCCTAAAGATACTAGACAAAAGTTTGTTTTTCAGATGTCTTCATATGAGGCAGAGGAGTGAGGCAGACAACTGGAATAGTAATGTCTTATGGCACCAGTACTAACTTTGACTGATCACGTCTGCCAGAGTCCTTCAGACGGTGTTTCCAATTAGGGTCAGGAGAAAATATTTCTCACATCTTAGGTCCATTCCACCAAAGATGCRCAGGAGCAAAAACCAGCTAAAAAGCTGTGTTCAATATAAGGTTAGTTTTCTTTCAGCCCATGGATTTCTTTTGAGTGTGTTCACTCACATATATTTTTTCAATAGCTTTGAATTAGCATCAGATAATAGTATCTGTGCCTTGGCATGAGATTATGTTTTTCCAAAAGTTCATTCTCAGCTGATTAGGAGTTTGTGAAACAAAAGAAGCGAAATATGCAGCCTATTTGTTACCTTCCTGGATCTCAAAAAATAGTCTGTGGTAGTTGAAATTAGAGTTCCTTCTGCCTCTTCATTACTAACACTTATCTAGCAATGTAACATTCATGTTGTTAACAGCACCTCTAGACCACTTCCTACTATTAGTTTGATGCAATCATTTTATGAGATGCAAGAAATGTTATTAAACTGGATCTTACTGGAACTTGAAGTTAAGATTTTTTTTTTCTACAGTTGTAGTTGAACAAAAGGCAGTGCACCTTATATCTTGTTCTTGTCTTTTGACATAAAATTGATTTTTTTCCTGTGAACTCTACTTTGACAACAATTTATACTGTTGCAAACTCTGTGATACCAAATCATCTGAGGCAATTCTGAGCAGGCTGACATAGTAGTCAGTGATGCAAAATCCATCAAAGAGGCAACATATGAACACAGATGTAAGTACAACCCTTCACCCCGCTACCTATGTTGACTTTAGGTATTTATCTTAATATGTTACAAGGTTGTTGATAAATAAAGTACATGTTATAATGATGACAACTCTACATTGTGCAGTGTGTGTCAGTCATTTGTAGAATTCATTTCATACTTAAGTATTTGGAGATTTTTTGGAAAAAAATGGTAATAGCAGATCAGGGGAGGTACTACAAAATTGAAAGGTTACATGTAAAATCTATGTACCTGATTTAGTATTTTGTCTGTTTCTTTGTTTTATTTTTTATATTTTTGCTTTTTCAGAGTGGGGAGGAATATATTTCCATATACTTTTGATTGAATCCTTGTTGGTGTTCACTTGTGCAGAATGATGTAGAGGCGTGAAAGTTAAATGTGCTTCATACCATCATTTTTTCCTCTTGATTGCTTTCATACCAACAGCAGATGTCCAGTGAAGGGACACAAATATTTCCCTTTAGCGAGTCATTCCACTGAAAATAATGGGAGCTTGTTTAAATAGTGTGGCCCTGAGGAGACAAAGGGGTGAGCAAGCACAGGAGAAAATAAGAACAGAAATGTACTCAATCAAAGAATGACTCTATTTTCATGCAGTGAAATTTTTAGCAAAGTTACACATAATAAAATCAGTGGAAATTCAACTACCCATTGATTTGTCAAAGGCACTGGGAATGATAACTTGAAATTTGTTGTGACCATGAACGCTATTGATTCTCCTGCTCCATGCACTATTGTGCTAAAAAATCAATTATTTAATAATCGATTTTATAGTAACTGTTAAATTATTTTATTAAGTCTAAATTAAGAATTATGATGGATACAAATGTATGTGCTACAAGCATAATGCTGAAATGGATTCTTCTTACAACTTAAATAACCATTCTGATGAGACAGGAATGATTACCAAAATAAAAGCATGATAAATAAAAGTCAGAAAGGCTTTGCAGATGTGGTGAATCATTAAATATTACTTGGCTTTTCAAAATGAGCACTGATCCTGCTGTTGCTTATTGTGCAGAACTTTGATTGAAGTTAATGGGAATTCTATGCACAGGAAGGCTGCAGTGTGGTAGATCTGTTTTTCCCCGTCACAGCAGGATTAATGGGAATTACAGGTGTGTTTTGGGGCAAAAACATGACCAATATGAAAACAGTCTTTGCTAGCCGAATTGAAAGGGCTACATTAGTTACAGCTCTCAAAAAGATGGATCTCTGTGGCAACTGAAACAATGTTTTTTTTTCTCCCTTTTCCTATGCATTGATAAGATGTGAGGGTTGCTGTGGAAAATTTTCTCATGTTGAAGAACTGACCAGTTATTGTCTGAAGCTATAAACTAAGGGTATGCTGTTTCCAAAAAGTGACAGATGCTAAATCAAGAGGCAATAGGTTCTCATCACAACGGCTTATTTTTATTATGGTACAAACAAAGAAAATATATTAAAAGACTTCTACTAAAAATCCAACACTGGTAAATTATAAAACACCTAACTTAAAGCACTTCTGTGACTTCAGGGCTATTCTTCTAACAAATTCAAAGGTTCTGGTGCAAACAATGATTTGACAGAGCTCTTCAGAATATGACCAAAAGAATTATGTATGGTAACCTTTGTGGTCATAATTATTGCAGATATGAGTTAAAATTTTCCTGGCTTAGAATTTCTCCCTTCTGAGCACCAAACATTTTGGAATAATCCGTATCCACAGCTGGAAGTAACTACTTCCATCTACCTCTTGTCTAGATGATCTCTGAAATGCCTCACAAACAGGGATACAGAATTTCTGAAATAAAGTAACTGAGAAAAACTCAAAAGGAGAAATCAGAATATTTTTGCTTTTTCATGACCACTTTAATAGAAGAACAAGCCTGTGCCTGATTTGTCTTTTAACACTTTTACTAGTACTGTTCCTATTGGATCAAATCGTACTCCCACTGAAACTGTTAGTAACAGTTCAGCTCCCCTTACATTTAAGCTGCATTTTAGGATATTAGGCACCATCCTAACCTCATAACAGCTCTCCATTGTCCATCCTGATTTCACTGTGCAGATGTACAAGGATCACCTGCTACCAATGAGGCAAGGATGGAACTGAGAGGCCAGACTGAGGCCTATTTGGTCTCTTCATACAGAGGAGAACCCATAGGGCTTTTGAAACTCTTGGGGCTGCCACCATGACTTATGGGCACTATCACATTTAGGCAGCTAAGAAGCTGATGGAAGCAAATGGCCGGTACACTATGGTGGAATGATATAGCTGAGATGAGAACAAGGAGCAATAGACTGCCAAGTTATGCACACGGAAAGACATGGCTCTCCTAAGCCCATTCCCCAAATCATAAATGTCCCTAGGGCAGTGTGTTCTAGCATGAATGACACCAGTGGTTCCCAGTGATGCTCACTCTGAACTTGCTGCAGATGTGACAAATGTCTATTAGAGTGAAGTGGGCAACTTCCCCACAGTTTCACAAATGCAAGCTTAGAGAATGCTGCCCACAGACTTGTGCCCCCCTTGCTATCTACTGTGAGGTCACACTGTCCTGAACTTTTTTTATGCTTCTGCCACCTCCTATGCATGTAACCAAGGTGTCAACTAGTTGCTGTGTCTCTGGAAGAGAGGCCTGTCTGGAAAGAGCAGAGGTCCATGGCACAAAACAAGATTCAAACAAGTGACATTTGCACTCTTCTCATGACCCATTGAACTGAGAGATATTTTGAAGTTAAAGAGAAAGCTATAAAACCTTTGCTGTCCTGATACAAAGAGCCTGTAAGCAAGGAGTGGACCCTTCCTCCTTAGTGGACCCAAACAAGAGTACAAGGACTCCTAGCTCCATGGAGACTAGCAACTCAGGCTGTAAATAAGCCATCTTCTGATCAAGCCTTGAATTGAGTGCTTAGGGAAGTAAAGAGAATGAAAATATGAGGTTCTCTACCTTTTCCCATTAAAATAATCACCAAAACAAGGAGTGTTTGTGTGGTATACCAGAATAGGTCACAAACAGAAGGATGGACTTCCAGAATCAGAGTGTCTAGCTCAGTCCTTCCCTTAGAGTCAGACTGGAAGAGCCCAGAGAAACTGTGGAATCTGTATCTTTGGAGATTTTCAAAACTCCTTGCTGGACAAGGCCCTGAGCAATCTCATTCAGCTTTGAAGTTAGCACCTCCTTTGCGAAGAAAGTTGAGCTAGATAACATCCAGAGATCCCTTGCAACCTAAATATTTCTATGATTTGCTGAGGAACTGCAGTGACAGATGGTTTACTTGCTCCTAAACGGGCAGAGAGTTAGGGAAATCATACTGATTATGAGCAAAAACAGAATCTGAGGACCTTGACATGGAGTGGATATTGGATAAGRGCTTTTACAAAATCCTGAGTGAGTGTCTCAGTAAGTACCAATGCACTCTGAAAGCCTCATCAGTAGACTGCAGACTGCAACCAGTTCAGCCAATCTTTGGCATGTAGTAGATGGCTACTGGTATGGAGTGGGAGGCCACTCTTATCAGGAGGCAAATACTGATCATTTGTGTCTCAGCTAGCTTTCCACAGATATCAGGAAGCTCAGACTTTCTGTCTACAAGAAGTCAGTCTTGTGCAAAGAGTTCTAAACTGCCAGAGTAACAGTGGAAGATGCAGAAAGAAAGCAGAAGCTGGGCAAAAATTTGGAAATGCCGGTGCCATGGCTGTTGCTGTTGCATGCCTGGAAGGCCTGTATGAGGTGACCTAGCATGGCTTGAAGAAAAGGAGCCACAAATGTTCCATCTGGCCTGACAGAGGACTAAGCATGGTAAGCAGACCTGGGACTACCTCACAGCTGCAAATTGTGTTTCTGATAATTGTTATTCCATTTTTAAACCAGCTGTCCCCAAAATCGGGCTGCACACTGTACAGCTAGCATTTTGCCATAATGTAGCTTTATGCATCTTAGCAGATTATGTAGGTCTGGCTACAAGTAGAAAGTGACACAGGAAAGCATGAAAATTGTTTTGTATCCAAATAATAAACCACTGGGCTTTTCTACTAGGCATGCCTTTTGTATTTTTGCATACCAGCTTGGAGATGCTACGAAATGGCATCCAGGCTTGCACTGGCCTTTCCCTGGTAGAAAAGAGGAGACAGGAGAAGAGCTAGACAAGAGGACAGCAGTGGAGACTGCTTTGGACTGTCTGGAAGCAGCCTGGGCTTACACGCAAAAGGTCGCAAGGCATACTGTAAACATCTGGTGACCCCAGGCTCCATGATTCTATTGCAACTTTGAGCAGAAAACATATGTGTAAAATGTGATCTCTAGCAATGGCCAGGATCGAAGTGAAGGAATGTGGATGCACATATGAACATTGGGATCAGGGCTGTTGGCCCCCCTGTTGGCAGCTCCTCTTCCTTCCTGTCTCTGCCTCCTCTTGTCTTACTTCAGTCTCAGAGTTGTGCAGCTCAGACCTGAACCTCTGAATATACCATGCTCTGGTCTACCCTAGCTGTTTTAGAATAAGTCCCAGAAGGAGATTCACTGGCTCTTGGTTCCCATGCCTCAGCATCCCTGAGGGCTTAGAGAAGAGTCCTTCTCTATCTCTTATTCATTTGTATCTGACTGGAAACAAGGAATGACTGATGATGTGCTTCTAACTAGTCTGACATAGAGTAAGTTCTCTGCCTAGCAGAACTGAAGCTGCTGGTGGTTCTGGGTAGTGACACATGAGCAGTCCGTGCAGCCCTTGTGCAGAAGCGTAGATCTGGGGAGACTTAGATCAAAGCAGAGCAGGAAGCATTCCTGCAGCTGCACCAGAGTTGGTTTGTGGCAACATGGGTTATGCTTTCTGTTGTCCAGGATGATCTGGAAGCTTTTTCCATTTCTCTCACCAGTTTAGGAAATAATCTGAAAGTGGTTGTGAAGCTATTCAGCACATTTGGCCTTAAGGCTGTCACTGAAGATGCTTTTACAAAAAAGTGGTAGCTATTAGGAAATATCTGGTTTTGTTCTTGTCTTTTTCTAGGTCCAGTTTTGAACTTTGTGTGTTTGGTTCTGTTAACAGTCACCAAGTGTAGTGGTAAAATAATATTTTTGATTTAATATGTCTAAAAATGGAATCTGAAAAGAGTTGAAGGGAATTGAAAATATAAAGATGAGTGACTTCTTAAATTAATCTAACTTGTTTAAGTATGTGTCAAAATTTTTGTTAGTCAATATTAAAAAGTACTGATCGCACAAGAAGATAATGTAAAACAATATTACTTTTGTAATGATCATAATGTTGACACATGATTAAAACAGAAGGCTGTTGCTCTGCACATCGAAGAAAAGAAAGAAAGAAAGAACCAAGAATTACACATAATGCTCCCTATTATAACTTGAGAGTATTTTTGCCCACTTAAGGTGACTTTCTTCAAACCCAATGCTTAAATCTACAGTTACCTTAAGTTGCATTTTAACCTTTTAAAAACCATTTTGCCATAAATATGCTTCAGCTTCTTTAATCTGTTGCAGCTCACATGGCCATGAGACTTTCTTCATTAATAGCTGAACTCCAGCTGTATTAGCTATATCCATCTTAGATAGACATAAGTGAAAATGTCCATTAGATTCACTGAACATTTTAGGTTTTACTGAGAAGAGAACATTTCTGGGCTGCTCCCGATGCCCTTGAGAGCAATTTTTTCTCATTTTTCATAATTCTTTTCTGTGATTCAGTTTTTGTGAAGAGATTCTAAGAAAAATACAAAAGGCAGTGTAAAGAAAGGTGAGAGGGGATAGCAAAGAAACAAAGAAAGGAAAAGTGCAGTTAAAAAACAAAACAGTATGTAACAGAAGCATTGATGAAGGAGGAAGAGGAATCAGTGACACAGAATAAAGGGACCGAAAAAATGAAGAAACTATTGTGTCTGCACAGAAAAGTGGCATTAACCAGTGGCTAACATTACAGAAAACTTTGAAATAGGAATGGTCCACTTACATTTCACAATCCTTTTTGTCCATCCCATTTGCAAAAAAAAATACTGGAGGAGAACACTCTGCCAGACAAAATGAACAGAAAATTCTCATTATATATGTATATAACATGATTGGTGATCTCAGTTGATGACATTTATCTTTATGAATTCACTGAATTCTTTAGGTGAGAGAAATCAGAAAAGATATCAGTGGCATTTTTTTGGCTTTGCTCAGAGTGAAACTAAATGTCAGTGTCATTGTAAAGATGGGCTTTCTTGTGTTATACATGAATAGTATTGATTTTATAACGAAGTGCATTCTATAAAATGCAAAGTATTTTATACACTTTAAGAAATGAATGTTATGGATATTACTCATACACTAACAGGAGTTTTTAGAAGCCTGATCTAATGTTAAAAGAGATGTTTTTGTGCATAAATAGTTTTAAAATACTGCAAATGGTGGAAAAGTGTTTTTTCAGATGCGGCGATGAAGTGAATTATAACTTCATCAATTAAGAGGTCTGCTTTGTACTATGCACTGAAGGGATTCTTGGAGTTCACACTGTGCCTAGAAAATATGTCATCAACAATAGCCGCCTTGCTTGGAGAAGACATGTAAGGCTCCTCTGAAAAAAGCAGTAACGAGGGCTGCAATTCAGACTAATAACTTCAGTTGACTCAGGACACCTAGATCACCCTCAAGGACCAGTTATCTTTCTGGACAGATTTAAGTGGGAGAACTGTGGATTAGTGTGAGTGGTGATGCTTTCATCATCTTTGAACATACTGCACAGAGAGGGGTCAGAGTGGGATTCAGCTGTGCCTAAGGGAATTGCATAAGGAGAGCTCCTAGATCAGAGAGGGCAGAAGAGACTGACCAGCCTGAACTTCTGACAAAAAACAGGTTTAGCGAAGAGATCAGTTTAGATTAGGAGGAAGTGTGCCAAAGCATCTGCAGTTGTCAAGAGTTTTGCAAGTTAAACTCAGAGGCATTTCTTTGCTGAACCTGAATTCCATGTTTTTCTGGCACAGACTCTGAAGGGTATAAACTGATGTGGAAAACACTCTGTCACATTATATAACTGAAGGGCTTGGGAATGTACAGAACCTGCAGTAAGTTAGGCTGGCGGACTATCACATTAAAAAGAAAAAGGATGCTAGACAAGAAATCTAAGTTCACGAGTGTTAGAGAATGTCAGAGCTAGAAACTCTAGAAAATATGACAGGACTCAAACCAGAGGTACATGGCCTGGAAGCACGTGAGAGTGAGTAAATGGCTCTGTTTTCACCAGTTTAATCGGTAATGAGGTTAGTTTGTAACCAAATGATCTACCCTGTATTCATGTGTATTTTGCTGCTGTATGTGCTTATGTACATCTACAGAAAATAAATGTATTTATATGACAACGCTTAAAACACATATGTATACATGATCTGCATGGTCAGTTTTGGCAAGATCATATGCTCTTGATGTCATATTCCTGCTGGTAAAGTGCAGCTCTGATTTCAGTTAGACAAATCTTTCACTACTTTTCAATAAAAAATGAAAGATTATCTGCATGTGAGACAAAGCTATACATTAAGTATATGGCTAAAATGTCACACATACTGAGGGAAAATCATTGTCAAAGCAAATGAGCATTTGGATGATACAATGATAAGAATAATGTAATTAAAATCATTTTCATACCACTGATTTTATCACCCCATTTTCCACGCTSTTCCTTCTAGCCATATGCTTTGTTTCCATCCAGATCTACTCATTAAGAAACAGTGTCTAACATTTGGTATAGGCAGTGCTGAAGATCAGGTCCTGTGATTGTTTGAATAAGGATTAATTCAGCTGAAGAGCTAGGAACATACTAAAAAAGAAGGGAGAAAGAAGACCGATAGCTGATATTGGAGATCTGAAATGGAAAGTCCATGAACGAAGCTGGATGAAGAATTGGCAGGTAGAGGAGACAGATGATCAAAAGGATTTGGAAAAAAAGTAAGTAAAGGAAGGGAAAATGAAAGAGACACAAACAAGGATGAAAGGGAAGAAGGAAAAAGGATAAGAAGGGGAGAATGAAAAGGAGCCTGTTATTGGTAGCTGGAGATAAAAGGGGAGAGGGAGGATAAGGCGTAAAATGAGACAGAATTTAATTATGCATACTTTTCTTTAAATGGCCAACTAGCCTGGAGTCCCAGGGGCCAAGCGTCTGTTTCAATTTGATTGGTGGAACAAGCATGTTGTGTATCATAGCTAAAATATTTAGCAGCTATGATATACTGAAAAGAATGCAGAGTTTTCAGAGATGGGCTAGGCAAGATGTGATGCTGGCAATCAGACTGCTGAAAGACCAGGTACTTGAGTAGCATGACTCATCCCTGGACTAGTCTGACAGGATTTCACATACACTCCTCTGCCAGTCTGAAAGTGGCATTTGTGTACATTTGTGTAACCAAGGGCTCCTTTACTCTTTCCAGAGAGCGGAACCATGTGCTTAGCTATTTTGCTAGACAGGGCCCAAGGAAGATCTTGTAGAGTATTCAACACAGGAATTGCAGCAAAGACAGCCGTGTCTCTTTGTGCCACATCTCTGCCTTGAACTATACCCTTCACTCTCTGCTGTGCTTTTGGCATCATCATTCCTTCCCCTCCATATTAGATGTTAAGAGGTGAAGCAAGGAATCATTCTTCAGTGAGAGCCAGGCTTTTTTTTTTTTTTTTTAAGAATATTATTACTGTTTAGCACATTTACGTAATCAGAGGAGCCCTCTTACRCTCAGGGGTTAGGATTAAGACTTCTGTTGTTTGGGAGCTTTAGGATTGGGGTTTTATTGTTATATTGAACCTTGATAGGTACAAAGGTTTTTTTTAATTGCTGTGTTTATAAAACCTTACATTCCAAATTTGTGAAGTCCTAAAGACCATAGCTGATATTTTCAGTTCCATCCTTAGATGAAGAGATCTATCTTCATCCTCCTGGTGTGGTATGCTAGCACTTGAAAGGAGCTCCACACATTCCTGCAAGAATCGCTGATCAGTGAGGGAACCACTGTCATGGTAAGAGAGGACTGACCTATTCAGCTGAGACCTTTTCTAGGAACAAACTTCTAATGAGCCTCCATGAGGTACACCTTTTTTTTTGTCCTAAGCATTCTTAGGCCAGACACTAAAAATAGTTTATCTTYTCCTGATCTGCTCTCTCAGAGACTAAACACCACTGTCAGAAATGTTAACAGGATTGCTCTACAGCTGAGATGACTCACAGCATTGAACTACTCTTCATGATAGCGATAATAAGATTTTATATTTTGAGGCCTGTTTTCCAGTTCTATCAACATCAACAGTTCTTGGATCTATTTTCCTTTCAATGTCTCTTGGATCTATTTTTCTTTCAATATCTCTAGTAGTGTTATATTACATTAATTTTTATGACACTTTGTGTAGGATTGTAGTGCCTAGTGCTACCATGTAAATAACATGCATAGGAACGCGCAATGTACTTCATCTCTCCAGGTATGTATAACTCATAATAGGACTTAATCTACTAAACAGTGAGGTCAGGGCATACCCTGGCCTCTTGGTCCTGCAGCAGTAACCAGGATGCAATGTAACACCCTGCCTGCCTGCATAAGCTTTCCTTTCTATGAAAGGAAAAGATATGTGCAGAAACTAGTGGATGACTATGGTCAGGACTCACTTTTTGAGTACAGGAGGATAGACATGCTCCTGAAACCACCAATTTAGATGTAATCAGAAAGACCAATCTCCATCTTTTTCTCAAAAAGGCCATTTTATATAGGGCTATATTAACCTTACATTAGCTTTCTTTCCCCCTTGCACCTGTCATCTTATGTTTCTCTCTTTTCTTCACTTGAAGCTGTGATCCTGTCTTCCCTAAGGAAAGGTTTCTAATAACATCCCACTATTTCCTAAATGAGTTCAAATCTATTTGGTTTAGAACCCAAGTGCCAGCAGGCCACTGCTGCCATTTTTAACACTATTTCAGATTCATCTCCTCTGAATCTCTTCTGAACACACTTGCAAGGTGTGACCTAAGGCCTGATGCTAATGGAACGTTCACATTCTGTTAGTACACCGTGTGTACAGTACTTTCCTTCTCACACTGATTTGCGCATGGTTTGGAACTAAGAGAAAACCACAGCAAAAAGAAGGAGCTCACCTATTGTCTTAAATATTGAGAGATTTGTAATACTGTATTTTTCTATACTTTTGTGGAGTTATTGTTTACCCAAGGTTTTGCTTCATTAGTATTCCCTTATAGAGGTATATAAGTATAGTGTCCTGATTGGCATGGACTTCTTTTGATGTATATTTAAAAATATATATATATTGCAGGGGGAGGGGTGGGGAGGACAAAAACATAACCACCAAAGAGACAGGCTGAGTTCTTTCAGCTATTGGAAAAATAATTAGCAGCTGAATTTGTTATTGTTTTCCTGCTATCAAGAAGAAAACCAACAAAAGAATGATGATCACAGGATATATGATATGCCAGTTAGATGCCTGCATCTAAGAAACTCATTATAAAGCACTTTTATGGACATTATGGATATTCTGCCAATCGGATCTCTGTACTGACCAAATAAATTTCACCTTCTTTTAAAGTGACATGATGAAAAGACAAACAAAGAAGACACCAAATGTTAACTCTTACAGCCAAGTCTAATCTTTGGATTTAAACACAACCTCTCAAAAGACTTCAAAGAAAGATTTACACAGTCATCTAGTGATAAAATTGCATTGAGCCAAAAAAAAGAGTCTTCACACTTGAAATTTCTGTATTTTTCAGTACTTAATACTTAGGCATTCAGTGGAGCAAGGAGTGGAACCCAAACTGCATTCCCGAAGAGGATGCCCTAACAACTAGCCTTTCAAATGATGCTTCTTTTTATTTATTTATTTATTTACTTACTTACTTACTTGCAAACTTGCTTACTTACTTACCTTATGAATATTTCAGTATTCCAGGCAAAACAAAACAATTTTGCTTTTATTCTAGAAAATGTTGAAAGGAAACATTTCAACAATTTATTAATTTTCCCTCAGAAACAATGTCTGTTTCATGAACAGACTATTTTTAAGTAAAAACTGTTTTGGTGTTTGATTTTTTCCAACAGCTTCATTACTTGTAAAATCAGCATGGCTACATTGTTGTATTTTAACACATTGTTCTTTTTTAAGAAGCAGAGTTGAAAATTATTCTTTCTACTTCAGTCATTAAAATAATGTTCAAAATGTCAGACATTTCAAATTCAGATTTCTGGTGGTTTATAGTCATTTTGTAGAAAGTGGAAAACAAGCCTTAACAAACATACAGAATTCCAATGTGGCGGAAGAGCTAAGATTTGTCACTGGATCATATTTTTTGGTGAGAGAAACCAGTAAAAATGTTATATGGAGAAGAAAGAAGTCACTAGTGCTGAAAGAAAATGTAGGGTATCTTGTCTCCAAAAATCTGCAGTTTGTGCTTACTCTAATTCCAAAGGCATATGTGGAGATAACCACTTCCAGTTATCTGTTTTGCCACTATTCTGGGGTAAGCAAACATGAAGGAAGAAATCATGGGTTCTTCAGAATCCATAAGAGCTTGTCTGGAAGTTGAACTTGCTATTGTGTTTCAGAGGAGAATTAAGGTAACATCTGCCATTCCCAGAAATGGTAAAATAATTAAAAAGCTGTTGTGGATTTTGCTCCATCACTTTTAAAACCATCCCTGTGTCCTGAATGGAACAAAAAATGGAAGAAATATTTTTTCATCTAAGATATTTTTAGTACAGGACATAGAGAAACATCTTTGTTCTCCTCCTAACTACTTGGGGTTACTGTAGCTGTTTCAGGCAGCTACTAATTTAACGGACTTCAACCTCAGCCATCAAAGAAGGAGTGCAAGCAAGGCTGCTATCAGTCAAGAAGGCATGTGCAAAGGTTCTGCAAGGCTTCTGTATATTAAGTAATAACAAATAAACTATTTTATTTCAAAATATTAAGACTGGATCTGCCCTCACTGTGACCCATTTTTCTTAAAAAAAGATGGTGAGGAATTGGTAGAAAGACAAAAATGTAGAACTATGTTTATTCAGAAGTTACTCAGAGTATTAGAAAGATGTTACACATTCCCAAATCCTGTAAATTCTGTTTGTGATATCAATAAAAAGGCAACTTTTGATATACTTTTAAAATGGGATACTATTTGAAGATAAAGAAATGCTTCTGGTGAGTTATGAATGCCAGCTAACTGCTCAATAGGTAGACCATTTTGGCAGCTGGACATGAATTTAACTGGACTGCATCATGTTTCTTTGCTGACTCAGTTTTGGAGCATGCCAAATTTTAGTAACAGCTAGCCAAATATTTTATATGATTTTTCCATTCTTTTCATAATTAGAAAAAAATCCTCCTCTTTATAGAGCAGCAATCTGTTTAGAAAATGGA
Organism: Apteryx rowi; assembly: GCF_003343035.1. Taxonomy (NCBI): domain Eukaryota; kingdom Metazoa; phylum Chordata; class Aves; order Apterygiformes; family Apterygidae; genus Apteryx; species Apteryx rowi. The sequence continues at coordinate 979,601 of NW_020449630.1, read as the reverse complement.
AGCAATGAAGTTATAAGTTATTTAGTCATAACTGAAAAGTAACAATAAACAAAATAAATGCACAGAGCAATTGATCTGCAAAATTGATGCAACTGTACACATTTAAAATTGTATACAACTTTTATACAGTAAATCATTTAGCAAGTTGTTTCATTTACTGCATCCAGTCTCCTACTAACATTTCTCCTCATTCCCAGATAAGCTTTCAAGAATAATAAATATCCCCTTAAGGGGATATGCTTTAAAGCAAATAACCACTGCCAAATAATTTATCACATGTAACCACTGGTCTCCATCCTTAATTACTAGCATTTCATTCTACTACTAGTTTAACAGAAGTTAAGTCTAATGCCTATTCTCAGTATATTCTTTTTTTCAAGAGTTTCTTTTCATCTCATATTCAGAGTTTGAACCAGACTGTCCCTTTTTTGTGAAGAAAAGCATTTCTGTGGAACTTCACCTATGGGACTCTGTGGCAGAGAGAATCCTATTTAATTCTTGGCATGAAACATATAAAAGAAGTCCTTGTTTGATTCAGGTTCAATAAACAATAGTTGGTACTTATCTACATAGGGTAAACTCTATGCTCAACTTTTGGGTGGGTCAGTTTTTGCCTACTGTTCAATATTTATTTCTCTGTCTTATTTGTTTCTTTAATTTATTTAATGCGGCAATGTTGGGATGCTGTTTTTCTGGGAACTGAAACAGTTAGAATGAATAGTCTGTCTCTTTGTGGTTTCACTGAACTTTTTTCAAGGTCATAACAATTTACTAGGGTATGACTGTCTGTAAGAACCAAGTTACCAAAAATTTATTCTATTTTTTAAATGGCTTGGCTCTGAAAAAGGGAGAGGAATAAAACAATGCACTTTCAGTATGTTAAGGGGGATCTAGTTTATTTCACTAAGAATACTGAATAACTGTAAGATCATATTCTGCTCTCATCAAACAGATGCAACTCCTCTGACATGAGTGGACTTGTGTAGGCGAGTGTCTTCCAGCTTTGGTGTTTATTCGGAAGGAAGTTTTAAATAGAACTGATGATTTCAAACAGTATTATAAATCAGTTTTGATTACACAGAACTATGAGATCTGCTCCTCTACTTGCAATTTATTCTGTTAAAGTCAAATCCCCCTCTGGGGTAATGGAATAGGCCATTCAGCCATCATAAAAAATGAGCAGGCTTGATCCTGACTATTTTTGTTGCACTGATGGGTTTAGCTAGTATTAACTATTCTTTGAAACCAGCCCTCCACCCAGGGGCAGATTCCACCATTCAAATTCTTCCTGACATCAAGAGCCTTGACAGTGAGCCTGGGTCGTTCCAACCTTGGCTTGTAACATAAAATGCTACGTATAATATAGCATGTGTTATGCCATGAATGTGACATTTTCTGCTCAGATTGCCAAGGGGCTCATGAATACAGGTGGATGTATGATGCTCGGAGCTGGACTCTACAATGGTCTGAACACTACATGTGGCTCAGGTGTGGTATGGTCCCTAGGGAAACATCCTATATAGGATCTGTAGCATCTAGAGAAGAATCTGACTGTGAGCTCATCTAAATAAAAAGTGAGAGGAAAAAACAACATCACATCTGCTTCCACCTGGACTACTTGGATCTTGACTTAGTGTAATTGAGACATCACTGAATTCAGGGAGGCAGTGATTTACCTCAGCTACTCCCCACCAGTACATGGCTACAGAACAAGAAAACCTGTGACTTCAAGAGGTAACTCTGAGGCCTGATGCCTCTTGAGGCTACTCCTGTTCTGCTGCCACTGATCTCTTGGTCAGAGAATCTACCCATGCAGTCTAGCTAGCATAATCAAGTGTGTGTTATGTTAGAAGTTATTTTCCATGGGGACTGCCAAGGGGCTACTGGCTACCAGTGTGTTATTGCATGCAGACCTGGGCTCCACAATTGCTTGGGTATTATACCTGTGCCTGTGTTTTACACCTGTTTAACAGTCCATATGCGTGTACAAATTTTCACAAATGCTAGACTAGACTATCAAGAGCCCAATATTTTCATCTTTTAAGAGGACTAGGGAGGAAACTTCCCTTTAATATAAAGGCAGCAAAGTAGAACTCATTCTGAAGGACTTGCACAGGAAACAGTTAAGACTTGAAATGTCACCCAGTCTCTGTGGAGGAGGAGTGCACCTCTCAATTTTTCCTCTGAGGCAACAAGATCTATAATCAGTTAATGAAATGTTTTTGTGAATCAGAACTAGTGTATTTCACTCAAAGTATAAGATAAAGCTACATGAAAACTAGTTACACAATAATGAACATGCTTTATGTTCAAAGCAAAGAGAGTAGGGCTGCATTTCAATAAGCACTGAAGTTGGGTTAATGGATTGTTTCTCAGAATGTAGATTTTTCAGGAAATAAAGTGGTAGTTCTGTTACTTTTTAAGGAAGACCAATCTGTCAATAAAAATCATTTTCTCATATAAATATAAAAAAAGGCAGTAGAGTTGCAAAAGACTATATTAGAATTGAAGCAGTAGCATGTTATAGTACCAACGGATATATGAATGAATTTTCTTCTCATTTGTTTGTTTCACTTTTTCCACCTTTCCTTAAGTAGCTTGAGGATAAATCTGAAGCAGTTTTTCCATATTTCCTCATTTATTCTTGCCAGCAAATTCCTATAACGAATATAGGTTTCTGCAGCTATAATGATTAAATAAATTCACTGGCTGTGCTCACAAAGAATTGAAACAAGTCCAGTATTTGTCTTTGCCTTATCACAGTATACATACTGCAGATACTAATTTCACAAAATAAATAACTAAAATATGTTCCCAAATAAAAGATTAAAAACGTGTAAGAAACTGAATTAGAGTGGCTAAAACATTTCACAAATTTGCAAGAAAAATATGAATTGTGTTTTGTTTTCTTAGACTGTAGGGAAGATATTATCCACAAAGTCATAAGAAATAGAGCCAATTTATCCCTAACAGAAGACTATGTTAGGAAAAAACAAGATAATCACATCTCCACTAAAAACAAATACGTACATTCTGGGCACATTTTTCTAAGGAACCAAGTGGCAGTATGGCAGCTCAAGGCTGTACCTGGAAAATGAAAGCAAACCTCTAGAGGACTAGAAGGATTCCATGCTAACTGCTGTGAATAGTGAAAGTTTTCCTTAGAGGAAAACACCAGTGAAAAATTATGGTTATCTGTTTCCAAATATAAGTATGAAAAAACAAAATAAATGCAGAATGCAAAAGGAAGTACTATAGTACTAAAAGGCTCTCTCAGATTTCTTGAATGACTTATTTTCCAATTTTAGAATGCTGACACAAATTAGTAGAGAATTCTCGCTCAGTATTGCCCATCTTTATTGTTTACTGCTTATTTTTATAGCTACTTCCTCTACCTCCTTACCCTTCTAGTAGTCATAGATTTAAGTTTTCCCATTCCCATTATTCATTCTTTAGAGAGTGTGAAAATCCAACAGGCCTTGTGGGCAATTGTCTAGTCTAAGGATATCAGACACAATCACATAAAGCGTTACTTGAAATAGGACTTGGAGCTTGCATCTTCCTGAAGTGTGGACAGAGCCTGTTTGTATCTTGTCTGAAAAATGAATATAGATACACCATATAGGTCCCTAACATAGGCATCATAACTGCTGTCCGTTGATTGCATAGGGAGTCAGCATCTGGCAGCCTTGGCTATTTATTAGACAGCTTGAACAACACATTGCTCTATTGAACTTCAGTTCCCATAGTAAAGCTGTCTGAAAAATATGGTCTTCAATGACTTTAAGAGTGCCCTCTCTGCCAGAGTACCAGGACTGCAGCTCGGATAGCTGCTTCTGCTGTTGGAGTCTAACTCTGCAGCAGCGGGAACAGTATTTACAGTTGATGGCCTTGTTAATTGATCCAAACTCAAGTTCGCTGACCTTCAGACATACACAGATGTTGTCCACTTACTCTGACTTTTACCCTGTAGTGACTGTGGGATTCCTGGAGGCAACATTTTGAGGAAAATTCCTTTGAGTTGATATTATTGACATTTGCTGTGAAATATCACACAAACAAGGTTTGATGGACACATTTTTATAGATCTTGAATTAAAACAAAATACCACACTTCGAAATGCAGTGTGATACTTATTATCCTATCCTACTAAGCAGAGTTGCATCTATGAAATATGCACATTCAGATACTGGGTTATGGACTCAATGTGCTGTCCAGAATCCTGCCATATGAACTGGTATTCAACCATATGTGCAGACAGTGTGCTAACAGAGAGGCCAGCTCAGAGTTCTCTACTCGCTTATTATTGAAGCAAAACTTTTAGTAAGCCATGTCCTGGTCTAACTGAAGTCTGTGGGAGTTTTTTGGAACAAGTCTCCTTAAAATAACAGGATCTAATCCCTCCAACCCCCCCACCCCCAAAAAAGAAAACTTTAAAATATTTTAAAATTATTTTGGCAATGTAATACCAATGGTATGTAAGTTAATCTAAATGCTTGCATTACATGGGACATATAATGCAACATTTACTTTCACTACATCTTTAAATTGTTTTTCTTCCAACTGAATTTTTAGTGGCAATGTTAAACAACCAAAATGTTCTTTTTTCTTCATGATTCTTGATTTAATTTAGAGGAGTACAATGTCTGCTAACCATTAACTGCCTCTTTATGCAGACAAGTAGTTTAAAAAGATGGCTGTATTTTTACATGCTTTACTCTCTTTCTTTCTCTTTGTGGGGAGCAGGACCTGGCTGCCATTATAAGCTGCTCTGTAAAGGTGTTATCTTTCAAGTTTCTCCTAAAGGTATTCAGTAGTAAGTTGTAAATTTAGCAGATTTTTTGTATGAATGTTGTCCTTCACCAGGAAGTTTCCATACCGCCACCATTTTTATGGCACAGAATTATGCATGTATGTCTAAAAAACTGAGGAAGAGGAAAGAAGAAAAAGGTTGATACTGTACAAATTGAATCTTAAAGAATGTACGTATGATACACCATATCCATACAGTTCTTATCACATATAAAAAGAAGAGACCTTTCAAGAAAAGCCTGGTTTCTACCAACCAAAGGAAGAGTTAATTGATGGCTATCCTAGAAGACAAAACTGTGAGTGCTTGATCTCTTAAATGCTGGTACTTTCATTAATTCCCCACTCAAATGGCTCAAAGAGAAATAAGTCAATGATTAAATTCACAGGATGGATGATGTATCCATACATTTTTAATATATTACATTTAATAATCATATAATGCCTTTTAAAAAATGCTAAAACTTCCTGATTTCATTACCTCACCACCTGTAAAATATCATAACCCCTAGAAACCTTTTCTACATGTTTCCTCTCAACTTGCATAAACTGTATCCATTTCAAACTTTATTTGTCCAAAAAAAAAAGCTAAAATTATCAAGTTTAATTTTATTTACTTTCTTACTATATACTTACTGTTATACTTTCCATATCACTTTAGGAATCTTAGCTTTCCTACTAATCAACATTGCATGGTAAGTAGAGGCATTCACACCATCTACTTCAGTCAGGATAGAGCATGTTAACAATCAAGCCTCTGTATATTAGAGATGTCACCAGATAGTGATTCAGGTCACCTGTATCTAAAAATACAGTGTCAACCTCTCACTGTAGGTCCTAAAAATATTCAGTTTAAAGCTGTAAATTAGTTTTTTTCCAAAGGACCCTTTTCATCACCATCATTAGGTTCATAGCAAATACAGCTCAGAAAGGAATTGCCTCTACTTCCATAAGCACAAGTAACATAATGTTTAGAAGTGACAGAGCACATGAGAGGCTAAAGCCAGTCGTCTTGCTTTCTTCATTGCTGTTGCATATACGTATGCCTGGAAATACTTCCTGTATTACCACACACAATGACTTCTTCTCGATCACATTACGGATCCGTCATCTACTATCGAGTGTCATTTGAATGACGTGTTAGGAGTACTTCATGTGCTTCATTTCTATTCAAATGCATAATTTTTACACATTAAGACACATTATATCTTCTTTTGTTGTGTTTATGGTTTGGCCATGCTGGCAAGATTATCCTAAAACAGATAAACTTTTAATTTCATATAATCTATAAGTTGATTATGGGATCAGATCGCAACCTAAAGCTAATGGGAAAATTCTAATGAACCTCCACGAGAAAAGATCCATTTTTAACATAAGTTAGAATTAAAAGGTATTGATCTCAGTAGAGATCTCTTTTGGACCTTGCTCTTCATAAAATGCTAAGGCATCTGTAATTTCAGCTATTTGCTTTCCACCTCCTCAAAATTCCTTACCTATTTTATTTTATTACCTGTCCTATATCTGAAAAGATCATGACACAGTAATCCATCATGCTTAAATTTGACTAAAGATTGTGAAAATCCAAATATGTTAAATCTGCTGGTTCCCTCTTCTATCCATACCAACAGTGATTTCATTAAGTACTGTGATTTGTCTGAGACGATTTACCTTTCACAAATCCATGATGACTCATACTTATTAAATTGTTCTCTTCCAGACTGAACAAATATTTAAGATAGCCAAAAACAGTATATCAAAAAACTCAAACTCAAAAGTTCTGCTACTATTGGCCCAGGCTTTGACACACTTAGGTGGACTCCAAAGTATCTTCTTTCACTAGTTTCCAGTTGAGATTTTTTTCTGAGTAAGTTATTATTAAGCCTACCTAAAGGTGGCAGAATCTCTCTCATAGATATTATTCTTAAGATTTAATATGGTGTTAATCACTACAACTTCTGAAATGATGTATTTCTGATCTAGGTAGCTTTTCTTTCTTTTCAGCTGGTAAAACATTTGTTTATTCATATTATTTTACAGATCTAGATATCTAAGGTATATTTTCATTCACAAAGATGAGGCGTTAGAAATATTCTTCTACTTATCTATGGAGGGTGAAAGAGGCTTTAAAGCACTGGAAAGACTAGCTGTAAGAAACTATTTGAAACAATTTGAAGAGTATTTATTTTACTATCTCCCTTGATAAGTACAAAGTGTATCTGTTTTTAAAAATATGTTTATTTTAACATAAGACTGTCCTAAGCAGTCTTGATTTTTAGAAGTTGCCGTTTCCTTATCTTTTTTTTTGTCTTTCATATGTCACAGACTTTTGATATGCCTTTCCTGAATCATGCTGTCCAAGTTAGGGAAAGGTTAGCAATGCTTGTGGAATCAGTGTAAGACTTTAATCACTGTTGTTGTTTAGGCTTCTTTTACAGTGTTTGCTTCTTCCTCTGTTGTACTCACTAAGTTAAGGACTCTAATTTAATGCAGCCAAGTTTATGTAAGCTGTACAAGATTAAGAAATGAGAGGTGGAGTGGAAAGTGAGTCAGCATATACTAGTCTCCAAGACAATAAAAATTAATGGCTTATAAAGGAAAGAACTAATGTTGGAAGAATGAATCAGAGAAACAAGAAAACAAAAATGAAGAGCAGGAAGGCAAGGTGACCACAGTACAAAAATGAAATCTTAATGATTTGAATTAATTTTTATTTGTCCCAACAAGCTGCACTGTTCTAACAATGAATTTGCCAGAAATCTAGAATTGTCTCTACGGCCCTGGGAAGCATCTCTAATCTGTGCACTGAAACATATGAAAGAGCCAGTCACTGGCACATGCAAAGACTGGAAGCCTCCACTCTCACTGAAAGTTTCTCATATTTATGAATACATGTTCTGAAAAACAAAATTCGCTCCATTAATTTCCTTGTCAACATCACTCAGTAATTCATTGAATCTAACTAGGAAAGCCAATAACAACTCCTGCTTCCTCCTCCCCCAACACTTTCAGGGCATTTTTTCTTTTGCAACTCATTACTATAGAAACAATCTTTCCTAAAGTATTTCAGTTTCAGAAAGCAATGCTGTATTAAAGCCATTCTGCTTATAGAACATTTTGTTTCTTATTGAAAATGTCTCAGGTGAAACACTCCATGGCAATGAATGTTTTCAAGAAACAATTTTCCCAAACACAAATGAAATGAGCATTTACTGCTATGGCAGCATCATCATGGTTTCCAAAATAACACCAATGAAGGTCATGTAAACTTTCATCTTACCCATTTCATCCAGCGCTGTATGTATGTGTGTGTAAATTTAATATAGTATAGAAATACAAGCCTGGGAAGATTCGCATCATATATTTGCTTTCATAAAGTGATCAAGCACCACCTCAAACAAAGGTAGAGAGTTTGCCTCAGATTTCCCACTGGGAGGCTGTTGCAGAACCTAGTTGTTAGGAAACTTCTTTTTCTTAGAATTAGATATTTAATTTCCACTATGATTTTATCCACACTTACATTTCAAACCACTTGCTCTCAGGCAAGTTCAGTCCTTTAGTTTAAGGAATTCTCTTCTCTCTCTGGTGTGTATCCTCATAATGAAATTATAGACAGCAGCAAGATCCACTCACAGTCTTCATCTGCCTAAGCTATGGAAGCCACACCTCCTACACTCTTGTCATAAGAAAAGATCTCCTTTCACAGTACATTTTCAAATTTCACAGGGGTTTAGTGCTTCCTAATCCTCTTTGCTCTTTTATTTCACACTGATGCCTCTATTTTCCTGCCTCTCTCCCCCTTCAACTCATCTCTACATCTCTACATGTCTCTTCACTCTTCCATCTCACCAAAGCTTTCAATAGCTATCCTCACATTCACTCTCTCCCTCACCTGCCATCACAATGTTGGGCTTCAGGCAGCAGCTGGCAGTCTGTTCCTCAGCTTAATTAATGGTCACCCTTGAACTTCACAGGAAGTATCTGTATTTGGGTCCTCTGGACTCTAGCTGCACTTGGACCTCTTAGAGAAGTTTTTGATTCAATTCAGTGAGTTAATATCGCTGCTTGCTGAAACTTCCAAAGCGTGTGCCAGAAACAGTACAACTCCCTGCCCCTCCCTCAGAAAAACTCGGCAAGAATATTTGTTCATTAAATATAACAAGTTCAAGATAAAAATATATGGAACAGAAAAAACTAACCCAATGTATATGTTTTGCTGTGTGAAAGCAAGTCTTAAAGAATAACCAGTAATTGCTCTGTTTTCATGAGCTAAACTTAGTTTTGCACTAGCAGCTCACAAACCCCTATGCCAAGTAAGATGTTCTGAGAATTAAGGAAGAAAGAAGTTTGTGGTTTGGGAGGAAAGGCAAATCCATTCTCTCTCAAAGACATGAGAGAAATAGAAGATTCACCATCTTCTGTTTAAAGTCATTATCCAGCTGGATCAGTTTTAAATGTCACATGTTCCAAATAYGTGTCATATATTGGGACAGAAATATTTCAGTGCCATGAGTCCTACTGAATCATCTTTTCCAGTTGTGCATCCAGGACTGTCTTCCCTCACCCCTGCAGGCTGAGAGCAGCCTAGCCTGCATTTGCATTGCCCCAGTAGACACGCGCATTTACACTGCATTGATGACAACTGTACAGCAAGGAAAAATTTTGCCTGGAACATAAACTGCAGAGGAAAATCCTGTCCAGCAATTAGCATCACAAACAGCAAATTAAGAGATGCTTACAGATATAATATCCGTGAGCCAAAGAGAGGAAATTGTAGTAATCACCCATTGTGTCTGAGCAGCACTTTGTACTGTGAAAAAACTTAGCATGAATATGGTATAAAACTATATTGCAGCAGGCCTATCATTTGGAAAGTGGGAGGGAAAGAATTGCTCCTCTCCTCCCCCCCTATTTCTCCTTTGAGTTTTCTCCTTGCAAATTCATGTCAATAGCAAACAAAAGCTCACAGTGCAATAAATGTGATGATAATCATCTTTCAGTGACCCCCCCCACAAAAAAGAAAAAAAAAAAGGGGGATTTTAAATGGCAGGTTCCCCTGAACATAATAGAGTTTTATCATAATGGTTTGTTAAAATGGGGCTTTGCTTTTGATGTTCAAGAGCAAACACTGCTGTACAGGTACATACACTGCTTGCAAGATTCAGGCATTCCACTGGGCATGTTGGCCCTTGGGAAGAAGGAAGTCTTGCAAAGGCATGGGAAAACTCAGAGAAGCCCTGTATACCCGTGTGGGTACTGATTACCTGCATACAATTGGAAGCTGTGTGGAGCAGTTTTCATTGAAGTGCAAGCAGCTGCCACTATCCTGCGCTCCCAGCACAGAACTAGAGATAGTAACACAGGAAGTCTGCCTCCACAGATGCAAAGTTTCATTTGCTTTTATCTTTCATGTAGATTTTATAAAATAAGGTGAACTGAAAGAACTAGGCAACAATTGGAAATTTCAGAAATAGTTTATATTAAAAAAAGCTATTTCCTATAATGTGAGCATAGCTTGTGCTAGATTTCAATGGCTGAAGAGTAAAGGAGCTGTCTGTGAAAGGTCCAACATTCTCATCTGGAAAAACTTTTAGATTTTATTCCTTTGTTTGGCTTGAAACAGAGCTTTTTTTTGCTTTTGTTAAATCTTTAACTGAGGTCCAGGCCACAGCACAAGTAAAAGGCAACATGCTGGCTAGAGGCCATCGTTTTACATTTTAGAAGAAGAATTTGGAGTGAAAACAGATAAAAGCTATGGGGGCCCTGGTCAGATGGCAGTCAAAAGACCTGCAGGAGCCAGAGGGAACAGAGTCCAGCATATCTGAATCCTGGCTCAGAAGAAGTCAATGATCAGCTGAAATTGGGGATGATGCAAGGGAAATTTAAAAGCCTTCCTTGAGGTACTGCTTCAGCACTTTGTCTAGTGAATAAAGGAAAAATACCATCAAGAAGAGATTTTCATAATTCTGGTGTCAAGAAGTTCTGTGAAATGTTCATATTAACCACTGTCACTCCAATGATATTTCCATAAAGAACAGAAGCTGCAGAAGCACAGAAAGCGAGAGATGTCTCAGAACAAATAAGAAGACCTGGAAAACTAGAAGAGAACAGATAAATCACTAAAGAGTTGCACAGAAATCTAGTCCACGTTCATCATCACATGGGAATTAGAGCAGCAAGCAGGGAGGAAGCAGAATGACATACACTGGGTGAGGTAACTTGTCAAGGAAGCAGAAGAATTTAGTTTGAGGAGCACCATGCTAGAGAAGATACTAGTAGAGGTCATTGCTTTTGTGAAAGCTAATGAGTCGGTTAACATACAGCGGCTCCAAACTTGAGGCCTGCCAGGCTTACAATGCTCATGTTTAGAAAAGACATAGAGGTCGCAAATTGCAAAGGAACCTTTTAGCTTCACTGCACAGTCTGAGACAGGTGCAGCCAATGCAGGAAACAGTTGCAAGGAACAGGGAAATACAGGAGGTGTGCCTGGAAAAAGASAGCTCTCCCTGGCTAGTCACTTTTGCTTTCTCAAATTTTGAGCATTTTAATTGGAACAGTTTAAGCGAAAAATACAGCTCCTGAGAAACACTTTTTCTTTTAAAACTGAAATAATTGTTGAACACTTTGAAAGTCACATTGCTTCTCAGGTGGATTAACAGATATTCCTGCTTGCAAAAGAGGAATAATCTTTCAGTCATAATGGTACCAAAACATCGCTTCATATGTTAAGTATATTATTGGAGGTATCTATATTGTTATTTTTACTCACTGTGCCATTTCAGTCAAATCCTGTTTCCATTGTCATCAGTGTATGGTCAGTGGAAGTAGGATATCCTCTCCACGCTTCTGGGGCACAGTTTTGCTTCCCTCATTTATTACTGTTTGCCGGGGCAGAGTATATGACCATGTCAAGCAGAACTGAGCCCTCCATCACTTTTGTGCTCCTCAAAAACACCATGAAATGGTTATCACCCCAGAAAAACATCAGTAACTCCAGCTTTTACTGGAGTGCTTTAATTGCTCTAAGTTACTTTGTTAAAAAGCAAACAAACAAACAAACAAAAAATAACGTAGGTGGACTCTGTCTCACCTAACTATAACTACATTAGAAGAACTTGGACACTGAGAAAAGACACACACTAGAGTTTTATCTTCAAGGAGTTTGTACCATTAAACAAAATGATTTAAAATTGGACAAAATGTCTAACCTTCCACTCCACACACATAATCCCTGATGAGCCTATTGACACTCAATGTACCATGTTCATGATTTATTTTTGTAAATGCTGAAGCTCCTGCTATCACGCAAACATATTATATAAATCTACTTGGATGGGAGGGTAAGAGGGAGGAGAAGGCGGAAGGAGGTTAGAGTTGAGCATTCATTGTTTCAGAAATCCATCACTAACTACATATATTAAAAAAAAAAAAAAAAATCATTTAAGCAGTTTTCCACATGTGCTATTGTTAAACTCTGCTTGTCACACAGGAAAATGTCTTGTGTTGCTGCACCAGGCCCTTGAAAGGAAATGGAGTAGTTCAGCCGGTCACTTTTCTTTTTTTTCCCCAGTTTCCATCATTGTGTCAAGGTTAAAATTTGTTTTCCTTAAGGATAATAACTGTAAAGAAGCACTCACTAGCATCGATAGCCTTGAATTTTGTGGTTTGTCTTTCTTTTTAAGTTTAAAAGTTTTTAAGGGTTTAAGATTGAAGTTATGATGCACGATTCAATGTAGCAGCCCTTAGCATTGTATTAAAAGGACATTTCCTTAATTAGAAAGTTTTTCTGCAAGGAGAAAAGTGTAACTAAAGTCCCTCCAGAGAGATTTCACTTTTAACTGGTACTTACAGCCAAAAAAACCAAAAACAAACAAACAAACAAAAAAACCCACAAAAAACAAACACCACAAACATCCCCCCCTTCCCTCCTTACACACTCACCTTATTGCATAGCTACATATATCTGGACTGTCTCTATAAAGATGAACTAAATAATCTTTATTTGTAGAAACAGGCTTTGCTAGCAGAAATGAATTACAAAATGCATATTCACAGACATTGCACTTGCTAAAATTTTTGGAAGTACAAAAATAAATATTGACTACAGTTTGTTTAGCGATCAGAAGCAAATGAATTCTTCTTATTATAGTGCATCTGTATTTAATGGTACAAAACCATAAATAAATGCTAGGTTTCTTTCTTTCAGTAGCAAGCATAAGAGAAATTCTGTGCATTTGTTCTCTCCCTCATTCTCCACCACTGTATGTAGAATTCTGTAAGAAAAAATTCCTTTCAGGAATATTACATTCTAAAGATCACTGATTGTTAAAATTGTACTACATTCTTTTTCTATCATCTTCCTGCACTGAACACATCCAAGACAAATTGCTATTGCTAATATTATTGCACCATCTCCTGTTGTTTTCAGCGGCTCAAATTCTGTGCATCATCAAATCCTTTCCTATACCTACTATATTGGACTTCATTTTCTCCTTTTTTTGGATTATTTTTCCTCACTAATTATTTGCATTCCATGAAATGTATGACAGATGAACAACTTACTATTAAATACCACATAATCTGTACAGATAAAGCCCAACCAATGTTGTGTTGCCCTAGTATGAAGGGGTGCAGCATTGTTCTTTTTGCCGCATTTTTACTCAAGAATCTTTTTCTAAGCAATCTCATGTAGTCTCTACTGTTGCAAAGAAAAGCCTTGGGACTGTAAACAAAAATTTGGCATTGCTCTGAGTCCACAGAGAACAATGAAAAGAAGATCCAAATATTGGCCAAAAGACAATATTTTAAATATTTCCCTGTTAACTATTTCAGTGTTAATGAAGACAACAGCAGGTGTGACATAAGGTGAATGTTTGCCCCCAGGCCAGGAGCTTTATGTCACAGTTTGGGAACTCAAAGGGACAARATTTGTAGTCCCATCTTCTTTCCTCTCCTGACCCAGCTTAAACATTGACTGAACTGAGCTTAAGGCCATTCGTTATTTAAGAACCAAGGCCATTATTAATGCAACAGCTGGCAGGATCGAAAATGTGCTAAGCTCTTTACAGAGTTGTAGAGCGAGCCAGGCYTCAGTACCATAAAGCTGATATGTCAGTGGCAATTTTAGACACAAAAGCCAAATCTGCTACTCTTCCCTCTCCCTCTTTCCCTCTGTCCGGGCAATGTTGCCTGTCTAGCTCACTTGGAATATCAGAATATGCATTTAGCGCCAATAGCTTTAGGAAACTAAATTTTGCCTCAGCCTCTTAGTTTTGAAAACACTTACCCAAACACAGCTATTTTTGCAAAAGCAATAAGGATTAATAGCAGACTGTGGAATCAGTCACTTCTGGTTGCATGTAAGTGGAAAACCCCTTCAACCATATCAGGGACTGAAAAGATGTCAAGAATAAGCTCTTCCCAGATCTAGCAACAGCCACTTCAAGTAAGAACTCGTGCATATTAACAGAAATTTATACTGCTTTTCGTGTGTAAGATGTGGGGAAATGGTGGCCATCCTGTCACTTATCAATCCATCATTAAATTACTTTAAACAAACAAAAATGAGGAACACTGCAATAATATAAATTGTATTTTTAAAAAGAAGCTTGATATAGATTAGTTCCAACTTGTCTGTGAGATACTGGAAAAAAATCAGTATTTTCAGAATCCAGGCTTTTCTGTCTCACATATTCTGTCTCTTTTAGTCAATTCATTGGAAATGACAGTTCAGTGTGAACCAGCAAAAAGTTATTCTGTCTGGATCAAAGGTTAAATCTTCAGCTCCCCTCTCTAATCATAAATAAAGTTTTGAAAACATGTTTTGGAAATGATATTTTGTGAAGTGAATTTCAAGGTGGCCTTTTAGGGTAGCCAGTGTTACAAGAGTCAATGTTGCACACATTGTGCAGGAGAGGGAAAAAAAGAGCTCATGTATAAGGGGTTAAGTAAGCTTATCAAAAATGCTGTTGCTGAGCTGCATTTTTCTCCAGTTGAATTCCTACTCAGTAGCAATTTACTGTTTGGGTCCTCCTCAAATTAAGTCTGCAGTTTTCATTACGAGGGAGGGGAAAGGTGTGCGGGGGAACCAAAACTGATGAGGTATTCTTTACACTATTGATGTCTTCATTTTTTCTTCCTTTGTCACTGTTATGTTTGAAAGAAGAAAACAAGGAGTGATATTGAATGGGCAAAATGAAAACTGCCCACCTGGTGAAAAGGAGGGAAGGGCGAAATCAGAAGGGTGAGTCAGCAGTTCCCTAAACATTTGCAATATCTGTAATTTTTAAACATGAAAATTGCACTGAAACAGAGAGAGGAAAGTGAACTAATTGGAAGAGTGTGCACATCTCAATGCAGCCGCRGAATGGCAGCAATAGGAGAGAGGAGAGTTCTCACCTGCTTTTCCTCCCCTGGTTGCTCTGCCTTCCCTGCAGGGAGAAAACYGACACAAGCCTTCATCTCTCAAAGAGGAATCGTTAGCTCGAAATGTAGTCAATTAAAACAAACAGTTTACCTATCTGCGTCTAGATGCATCCCCAAACACCTATATTATTTTTCCAGAGATGTTAAAATCATATTATCTTAGTTCTTTTTATCCCCTTCTTTTCTTACTGTGCGATGCTTTTGTCCCCCTCCTTCCTCAGCCCCCTCCCTGCCCAGGATAACAGAGTGACTAGACAGAGCAAACATTGAAGCACATAATACATGGATTGCTTTCACATGTACAAAAAACAAACTGGCAGAGACAAAGTGAAAATTTAATAGGTTCCTTTTCTCCCTCTTTAATTTCAGCTGTTATTATAGCAATATAGGTAAAATATTTTCAGATGGAGGTGTGATTTTTAAATTGATAATGTCTGTAAGTTCAGACAGTGATTAAGAAGTTACAACTCCTAAGCTTCTGCTTGCTAGAGAACTGGCATGTCAGGCAGAACGAAAAGTGCAAGGATGCTCTACTGAAATGTGTTCACCCAGATCATCACACATGATTAAGATCATGCACAGCCTTCTTGCAGGAAGGCACATCTAGAGACTGACCATCACTAGACTGTATTTTTGTTACACTCATCTTACCTCTTGATTCTTGGAATGACTCTCTAGATAAGATTCAGAAGAAGCCATACAATGTCTAAGAAATTAATTAATGCTGCAGTCTTGTTAGGGTTGGTTTTCTGCTGCTATGCTTAACTGATTATTTTTCTGAAGGTGGTTCTTGAGAAAAAGAAACTCGATTAAAATAAACAACCCAATCAAAACAGAACATTTTCTGGCAAGTAAATGTTTCTAGTGAACAGACAGGCATTGAATACAGTATGTAGTGTGTCACATGGTTACCACATTTGTCTTTGATGCAGATAACTAAAATGGCTAAGAGTCTTATCTTTTCTTCAGAGATGCTGCATACGCAGCTCTGGCTTCAGTGGGGGTTGCAGGACATCAGCACCCCCCAAGACTCCACCTTACAGAGCCATAATTCACATTCAATCCATCTCTTCTACATGAACAGGTATGTAAAAATATTTCCTCAGAACCATAACGCTTCCATTATCTCCCATTTTAGGATATTTGAATGCTGTTCCTATGCATCTGTCTCAACAATTAGCTGACACTATGTAAAAGGCACCATTCATTTTGCCTGTCATCCAATCCCCAGACACATCTCTATGTGTGCATAGAGGACATTGGTATACATAAGACATAAGAACTGAAACATCAACCTGTATTTTTGATGAGACAGTGCAGAAGGTTTGGATTTAGGTCTAAGTCCAAGAACAAATGGAATTTATAAACAGTTTGAGTGAAAGAAAAATCTTTTCCATGCACTTTAAGTTATTTTCTTTCAGGACTCAAAGGATCACTGTCTGGAACCATTGAAAATCCCTGCCTTATATGACAGACAGACCAGAACTACTAGAAGCAGAACTTCTGTTGAGAGACTTACTCATCTGGCTTTCATAAATAATAACAATATGTATCTTTACAGCCCGTCTCACTTTATATTTGGTGGATCCTGTAATTGGGTTGTGAAGATCGCCTGTCTTGCCTAGGTATCTTGCAGACTGTCCCTAAGACTCAGACAATCAGAGCAAAAATGAACTCTGACCTAGGACTCCTGTGGATKTCACCTCCAGGAGAATACATGACCAGGCTTTAAACAGTGAGCATTCCTTGTATTAATTCACTATAACTTGCAGGGAGCAGCATGTATTCTTCTTGTATCCATTACAGATCTCAGCAGCTTTTACAAGGATAAGTTATTATCCATTACAGCAAAGAAAGAAAGGACACTAAAAGCTCACAACAAGATACTACACTTCCATCACAGAAAAACCGATTATCAGCCAGTTTTGTATTTGTCTATGTAACACTCGAAACACCAGTTAACTATCTTTCTCCTATTAATAATATCTACATTGTGCTATGCAGGAAAAATGTCTTAATCAAAATTAACAAGACACAAAGTACTAGCTGGTTTGCAATTAGCAGACAGCATCATTGCTGTATCTCCCTAATAAGATGAAACAGGAGAGAAAGAAATTGTATGCTGTAGATCAAATAACATTTCAGAGATTTCTGAAGTAGTGTAAACAGAATGACTCCCTGTTGTGATAAGTCATCTTGGATCAATGGCGGATCTGGAATAATCGCTGGCATGTAACTGATGAGGAGAATGGAAAATATGACATAGTGAATTTTATGTTATCAGAAGAACAGCTTCACTTGAGTCTGCAAGACTGTTTGACCAATTCTGTACTAGGTAGGAGACAAACACTAACGTGGTTGGTTTGTTTTTGCAGTCAGATGTCTACAGTGCCACCCTTTCTCCCTCTTGTTGCCCAACCTCAGGCCAAGACCAACATGATTCAAAAGCAGGTTTCACTTATCTGACACCTACATGTGCTGCTTTAGAGGGAAGAAGCTTAGAAAAATGGCCAGGGTTTTGAGGTCATCTCTGTAACAGGATTAAAAATATTAACTGGCTCATAAATTTGTTTTACCAGAGTAGCGTTGCCTGACTAAGCCTGTATCATTTTTATTGCTAGCTACAGTTATGTTTATTGACAGACAAGGATTATAAAACGATGACACAAAGCAGTAGTTATTCTGGGTTCCAGAAGGAACAATAAATTCTCTGCCTCCAGTTCTGGAAATGTTTCAAGGCTTTTTCTTCATGAATAGTTACTCTATAAAGCCACTGTGTTTTCTTGACTAGCATTACTCATTTAGTTCACCTGTGCAGCTCCAATCAGTAGAACAGAGATGCAGAAGAAAGAGTGGTATAAAATTTACAAAGCCCTAAATAAAGACAGAGCTGAAATTATCATCATCTTTTTTTTTTTTTTTTTTTTTGTAAATCTTAGTCACCAACATCAAGGGCAGACTTTCATCTGTCTAGGGATATTTCTAAACAAAAAAAAAAAAAAAAAGGAAAAAAGAAAGCTTGATAAACATAAGGAATTTTAACTGGAGACCCCATCTCCCCCACAGAAGAAACTCCCAAAATATCTACATTCCTAGATACACAAGAAAGTGACTCAAAATAAATTATGGATCAAAAGTCTATTGAACCTCAAGTTTCCAAATGTTAGTCATCTGGTTTAATGACATTCAGAAATTGTAGGGTGTTTTCTGCCCAGTGCAAGAACTGACAGGGTGATGGCCAACTTCAGTTTCAGCCTATTTCAGATGTCAATTTTTTCAAACTTCTATCATTTTTCTTATCCCCCTTTTGACTTTTTAATATTCATCTACATCTTTCTCGAAGTCTGAAGCCTCAAACTGGACATAGCACCCTAGCTGAAGTGTCACTGGTCTCAAGAATAGCTAAACAGTTATCTCTTGCCCTTTATAGATGAAGATGTATAGAATAAGAAAGAATAAGAAATCTTTTTTTTTTTAAACA
The DNA here is from genome assembly GCF_003343035.1 of Apteryx rowi. Taxonomy (NCBI): domain Eukaryota; kingdom Metazoa; phylum Chordata; class Aves; order Apterygiformes; family Apterygidae; genus Apteryx; species Apteryx rowi. The sequence continues at coordinate 960,889 of NW_020449630.1, read as the reverse complement.
TAGTGTCACACTGTTGCCACTATCTGTGTCCCCCTAGCTTCTAACTGCTTTTCTGCCTTATACTGCTTCTTAACCAGTTTTCCCCTTTTCATATATGTGAAGCACTTCTATAGTACTTGCATCTGCCATTAGCAAATTTCATCCAGTTGATTTTGGAACATATTTCCGGTTTCTAGACCTCCTTCCAAATTTGAGAACATCCTCTTTATTTCATCTTTCAGGTCACTGATCATGGAAAAAGAACTGGGCTCAGAAATACTCTGTTTTAAATATCTTCCCAGTTTGATAACAAACTATTGATAGTTTCTCTTTGATTTTGTTTTTCAACCAGCTGTGAGCCTTCTCTGCAGTGATTTAATCATATGCCTTAATTTGCTTATGAGAATGCTACATAGGAGACTCAAGAGCCTTGCTGAAGTCGAGATACATCACATCTACTGCTTCTTCCTTATTCACTTATCCTGTCAAAGAAAGAAATTAGATTGGTTTGATACAATTTGTCCTGGACAAATTCACATTCACTAGACTATCATTACCCTCGAGGTGCTTATAAATTGATTGATTGATCCTCCAACCATACTGTTTCAGTTCAAAGAAAATCACTTCACCAGCATCTACTTCAATGTGCAGCTTATTGAGCTCAGTTCTGTGATTTCAATTCTGCTTCTGCTGGCTTGGTATGGTCCTCCCAAAGAAGCCTCATAACTATCTCAAATATGCATTCTTTTCAGTACCAAAAGGAAACCAGGTTTTAAGAGCTTTACCTGCAGTACTCAGAGCATCAGACCTATAAACATTATCCATGCTCATTAAAAAAAAAAAAAAGAAAGAAAAAAAAAATCACCCTGTAACTGACCTTTCTACTGTATCATCAAACAAAAACATTACTTCCTGTTGATGARGGTGACTGATCAGTTCTGAGGTGCAAACTGCTAGAGAGCATGAATAATTATTTGTTATCACTTTTGCAAAGAGACTGCAACTAAATAACATAACTCTGTAGTTGGAATTATTGGTAAGCAATATTTGTAATTTATGTAAATGAAGCTGCCCAGAACTGGCTCATCTCCTTTTTTCCCTACAAAGGGAGCAGATAGTTTCATTTTTCTAAGCCATTTGACCCTGAGGCTTACATTTGGGATTCCATGCTAATAGACACTACATTATTATTATTTTAATTAGAAAAGCTGCAAAAATATTCTACTGAGTCTCTTAATTCGAATAGTGAACTGGCACATAGAACTTAATCCTACAATGATTTCAGCACAGAGCTATACTGAGCACAGTTGTTTTTTTGCTCAAAACAAACTCAATATTTTGGCATGACATCCTCACAATGCAGAATTAAGTTACTGAAGAGGAGTTGGAACCCAAGCTGACCACAGTAAGCACTCCACAAGTAAATATGGCAAATTTGACTTGCACACTGATGACTTAGAGTAAAGGATTTTATTTAAAAAGTTAACACACAGAGATACCTAATTCTATAGCTTTTACTCAGCCAGAACTCCTGCAATTAGAGAAAGGTAGTCTGAGTTTGGTGTGAGCTGATCAGTCACTGTCCTTGGTTTCACTTTTGTTTGACCTTGGCCCTGTATTAGGCTCTGCTATGGCAAAAACTGCACAGAAATTCATTGGGATTGCTCCCACCAATAACTAAGATTTTTAGAATCACTGAACTGTTGATTCTCATCTGTGGAACATGCATAAATGATACTTTCCTACATGTTTGTGGGAAGAACTGGGACACAGCTTTAGGGATCAGAAAAGTACCAAAGTAATAGATGATTTGTTTCAAAGATTGTGCAAAACCTGAATAGGTCATTATAGTATAATGTGATCTAAAGAAACATTATGACATAGAACAAAGTGAATAGATTTATGATATAATTTCACTATTTCTTTCCTCAGTGTTTACAAATAGATAATTTTTTTTTTTAATTTTGGCATCTACCAGTGTAAATCTATCCATTTGCTTCATTTAGTGAGCAGTTAAATAACTCTGCCTCCTTATATACATTTGTGAGAAAGGTTGCCTATGTTAAGATTTACATGCCTACTTCTTCCACTTGTAACTAAAGGTGTGTTTGTGTTTCGCAATGGGTTATGGCATGATGCCTGAAGTAGATTTCATCCCAGCTCATATGCCCACTAATTGTTATACAGAGCCTTGATACTAACTTAAAGTGAGAGCAATAGAAGTCCTAAAACACAGCACTGCACCTGCACCAGTAAGCCTTGCCTTTCAGCTGCTGGCCTGGGACCAGGGCTGGGATGGGGCTGGGTTGCTTCCTGCTCTTTTCCATGCAGACCTTCCCTGAGAACATTCCTATCACTTTTTGTGTCCCTGCCATAGATCTTTCAAGATATGGAAGTTAAGGTTATATAACCCTACAGTAGCCAGAATAAGAAAACAAGCAGATCCTCAAATGTTCCATAAAAATTAAAGAGCTTTATAAAAACAGCAAAATAAGTTCAAAGATGCAGATCATCTTAATTATTAGTTTGAATATGAGGTTTGGACCATATCTTAGGTTACCACCATGGTTTTCTCCACCTAAGAAATAACAACAATGTGAGCTCTCTTTGTGACTCTGCAACTACAGCTGGCTAAGAACATTGTTCCCAGGGCTGTGTGTGCCCCTCCTGACAATGCCAAGGTTACTTATGAATAAGAATCACGTTTGCTTCTGCTACATCAGAAAACAATTAATCTTCATTGTTTACCRAACAGAGGTAATCAAAAACAGTAAGGAAATAAACTGTATTTTCAGGAACCTATGAAGATATTACAAAAAACAAAGGCAAAAACACAAACTACAACTGAGGAAAGCTCCTAGTCTGCCTCTTACAAGAAAATGAAGATATTTTTACAAACAGTTAGATTACTTGCTCAACATTTTAGTGAAGACATATTTGATGGTACAGTGTGGCAAAGGGATCCAGAACACCTTATATCCTTATCTGGTTTGGAATAAGTTAAAGCCAGAGCAGTTACACAAGAGTTGCTTTATTTTGCTTAGGTTAGATTTATGAAGGCAATTTTAGTAATACCGATGGTCAAATTTGGCTCTTTTTTACTAGGGTAGAGGAGAAAAGAATAGCTATGAGTAGCCAGGCATGCATGTGAAATTTGGCTCCTTTTTACTAGAGTGGAAGAGAAAAGCATTGCTGTGAGTAATGAGGAATGCACGTATAAGGTACTGACACTGCTCACCACTATAATTATAGGGATAGATAAGTTTCACATTTCTATACCTAAACAGTGCAAATACAACTGTAGGATCTGCTGATCTTTTTGGGGTTCAGTGGTGTAGGCTTCACACCGTACTTTCAGACTACAAGCCACTACACTACAACAGTCCACTGCAACCTGCTATACTACGATCCACATAAAGTTTCTCCTCCAGTGTGCTTTATGTGTGTGCCACATAGACTTGGTATCACTTTAACTCAGTCATAACTTTAGCAGAAAGCATTGAGCTACAGACTGGCTTTCCAAAAAATCACAGACTTGGAAAGGTAAATTATATATCAATTTTAGGTGGTAAGCTCACTGTAGCAGAATACCATTTGGAAAAAAAACATGCTGACAGTCAAACTAAAAATGATTCAGTTTTGTGGTAAATACCAGCAGGACAACAGACTGTCTTTCTTAGATCCAAATCCTGGGGTAGTGTTATACATAGAAAGAAGTTTTAACAATGTGTAAGTTTTTCTACAGAATTGTCCTGGAGTATCTAAGCCTTGTAGAGGTCACTGTCAGCTACCCCACTACTCTACAACTAGCTGAGAAGCCAGCTGAAAGCTCAGTTTTGGGCTTCTACTTTTTAATGCAGTATTGCTTTACTGTGATTATTCAATGAAATGCTGTGACAGACAGGTTTCAGAACGTAAAAAGAAATACCTTTGTGAAAGTAGTTCAAGCCTCAGGCCTGTTACTAAGTTGCTCACTAATGCTTGCAGTCTCTGTGGATGTTGCTCCTGTGGGCATCAGAATTATGCAGAGCTCCTTGGGCATGAGGTGGGATTTGAAATGGGGGACAAAGTGACAAGGGCTGGGAGAAGATGACATTAGTTACAGTGGTTATTTCAGATGAGTTAGAAAAAGGGTAGGCAAAGAGAAGGACACTAGACAGATGTGCAGCAGCAGTCCATTTTAAAATGGTGGACTGTGCAGGCAAGCAGTGCTACTCTATGAGACACCCTTGACTGAGACACGACGACAGCATGGCTAACATCCTGCGCAGGTACTACTGATCCTAATAGATCTGTCCTGCAGATTCGAATGGGAGACAGTATATTGCTGTGTCAAACAGAGCTAACAAAAGGAAAAGCTAGGAAATGGGGAAATCTAAGAGAAACTTCAGAAATGATCACAAATTGGACTAAGGTCCTGTTCTGTTGCCAAGTAGTTACTCTGCCAGACAGCTTGGTGCTGTTTACCTTGCATACTGCACAGTGAAATTTGTTCTAGATGACCACTTAAAGAGCTAAAAAAAAAAAAATGTTTTTTAGGAAAGATGGTCTTCAAATAAAGTGAAGCATAACTACTCAACAGGCTGGGAATGCTTTGGGACAGTCTGTTAGGACAGATGGCTGTTAATAAGAATGGTCTCTTGACCAGGTTTCTCTGTCTGCATTCCAGGTGCCTGCACGTAAGGAAGCAGATCACATGCACTGTTTAAAATGTGTATTGATTTGCCAGTGGAGAGAGAGAAAACTCCATCTTTGATAAAGAATTTGATTTGATGATCATTTACAGACCACACCACACGAAGTCTTGACACTGTTTCTTCACCCTAATTACTTTGTGAGCCATCTGGTGCACCTGCTGTTGCAGCAAGGCAGGAATAACAGTCTTACACCCTCCCTCCCTTTTCTTTTCCTTTTTCTCATACTGAGATGGATCTTTTAAGTGAACATCCACCTGACATGTCCAGACAGTGCAGATGTAGACGCAGGTGCAAACTCGGTCAACCATGCCTCCAGATGGCTCTTACTTATTAAGACAGCCAAAGTAATACACAGACAAAGGACCTCCAAGAAAAAAAAAACAAGACTATCCTGCAGGAAAACAGTAGGTTTAGAGATGGAGTTTATAAGGATCCTGAAGATGTAATCACCTTTGAATTTGTGGTGAAAACAGGACTGGTCAAGTCTCCTTGAAATTTGGATGAAATGACAGATTGATAACTAATTAATCGCCAAAGTGTTTAAAATGCAATAGTCTCTCCTAAAGGCTGATTACATAAGAATAAGTGCCAGTAACTAGATGCCAAGATGAAAGCCATGGCTTCCTTTTCTCCTGCTGAGTAATGTGCTATGCAACTGAGAAAGTCAAGGGACAAAAGCAATAGGATATTTTATAGTCTGACTTCTTTTAAACATCAGAGGAAACAGACTTCCAATGGCTGAATTCCAAACAAATAAACAAGCAAGCAAACAAAAAGAAGTAGTTGTGCCTTCCCTCAACCTCTCCCTTTAACTACCAGCCCGTAAAGTGTGAAAGTTCAGAGAAATGAGTTTCAGGCTTAGGAAGCTGATTCACTGAACAAGTTAGTTTGGGCAGGAGAAGCTCACAGGAATCTAGTAGCCAGCTCTGCTTCCACGATTGAATGAGTTTCCCCATGTTAATATGAACACTCCTTAAGAGCAAGGCATCAAAAAAACCCCCATATTTTTCAGTGAAGCGTTCCAGCATACCTTCTTTATGACTATCACAAATCATTTAGGGCTTTCCTGGCCTCCAGGGACAGCACAGAAAAGCCCCCTCCTCTCCAGTGATCATCTCAGCAGCCATGCTGCCTAAATGAGTGCTCCGCCAAGCAGAATTAATTGAAGCTTTCCACCTGTATCTTCCTGAGAGAGGATCTGTGGCAGAGAGCCTGCCACTGTGCTACTTGGGAGAGTGGGTCCAAGAAAACAGTATGCAAAAGTGATGGAAGCTGCATGTGCAAATCCAAAGGGAGGGCTTCTTTGGCCCCGGCATTCTGATAGCAATAAAAGTGTATTTTGGTTTGGCCAAGGAACAGAATAATCCCTGTTCTAAGCACTATAGAAAGTGAGAAGAAAATGCAGGGGAAGGGCAAGCAGTGTTCTTTACAATAGCACAGCTTAGTGAGAGGTGTGGTTACAATACAAACACATCAGGCCAAGTTCCCCAGTTTTAGTCCAAAATGTCTATGAAAAAGGTTTAGGACTATGTCTCTTCTGACAGAGTGTTCTCTGAATTTTCCTGTCTAGAGAGCTCCTTAAAGTCTGAAGTATCAGGGCCCTCAGCCCAAAGACTCATGCTGCCGTGAGGGTGTTGGGATCCCAAAGCTGTGCAATAATTCCCTTCCAATGTAAGTACCTTCACCAGAGCTACAGTTCAGGTAACTTAGTTCTGTGAAGGGTTTTAGTGTGGAGGAGTTTCTGTGGAACAGCTGATATATCTTTGATATATCATCAAAGAGAATCAAATTAATTCCAAATCTCTCATGTGTCTGGAGAAGAACAGATATGTATCCCAGAGACCAACCTCCTCCATCCAGCTTCCTCCCTTTCTCAGAGGCTTACTGCCCTTCTTCTGGAACAGAAAAAGGTATAGCTTTGACTTTGTGAAGACTATCTCCTTCCTTTCCTATTTAACCAGGGCTTCCACTGAACCTTCCAATTGGGTATTGGGATATAAAAAGTTATCAGAGGCACAAGCAAAACAAGTTGAAGGGCAGCAAAACTGGTAGAGTTAGAAAGTGAGGCTTTCCCTACATCTCCAGGCCTTGTTCAGGCTACTTCCACAAAGTAGCTGCTCACATCCAGATAGACAGGACCATACTGGTAGGCCTTGCCCTGACTTATTCCCTGTCCTCCTGGTGCATGGGAGGCCCCCAGGAATCCTGGGCAATAGAAGATGGAGTTTGAGGTTGCCTGTGCTTCCCTTTCCTTACTTTTCCCTCCTCTCCCCTCCTCGGTGTCAGTGGGGTCAGGCCCTCACACAAAGCAATCAGAAGGGAGGATGGCTTCCTCAAGGAAGCAAAGAGAGAGGCAAGAGCAGACCAGGGGAGTGTTGCCTTGACCTTTTGTATGAAGGTATCTTCCACTGCCATAAGACAACTTTGCTGACATAGTTGAAAAACCTTGAAAATTATTCATATTTACAGAATTTAGAAGTAAGAACTTTATCCATGGACTAGTACCTATTGCACAAACCCAGAACCATGAAGTATCTCCCTACAACACAGACTTTAAATGTTATGCATTAAGCAACAGATGGAGACAGAGGAGTAAAGGAGGCAGAAAGATAGTCCTCACCAACATGATAGACAGTGTTGTTAGCTCAGCAAAAACCTGACTGTTGACAGCTTTTTATAGGTATATGGAAAAGGAGAGTTTTACTGAGGTTTTGAAAGAGGATAATGCAAACAAGAAAGGAACCATATTCTAGATTATAATGCTTTCCAAAATTTCTTCTTAACACAGCACACAGGTACATCAAAGCCTTTTCTTAAATCTTGTAATCTGTGCTGTGTTGTGAGAACAAACCTTTCCCAAGAAGCCCTGTTTTATTTATTGCCCATTCAGTCTGCTAACCATATGTAAAGCTAAACATTTGCTAGTCTTCCTGGAAACTAAGCCAGCCAAACCACTGAAGAGATATATTTAGGAAGGGGGAGCTGTAAGGGACAGCTGGAGCATATCTCATATACTTCCTTGCTGAGGTGCTATTTAGCCTTGAGTGAAATAGCAGGTACTCATATTTTAATGAATGACAGCCACGCAAATTCAAATGAGGAAGTTGTGATCAGCTCTTCCACAGAATAACAAAAATTTGACTAAATCTATATTTGATTTTGGCCTATAAATATATTGCCATATTAATGACCTCACTCAAAGGCAGCCATAATACTGGAGCAATTTGTTTCTATGAAATCAGGGCTTTCAGGGGGTGCTTTAATTTGAATGTAAAATTCAAGGAGAATGCCTATGCTTTTTGATGCTGGATATTCATTGGGCAATTTTTGAATTCACTGAGGTGTAGTTATCACCAATACTGGGATCTGCATGTCAAGGCTGTACTCCGTGGGATGGATTTGTTTTACAACGTTGTCTCTTTTTTGGATTCACCATGATCTACAATTCATGTATATCAATTTGCATTGTGCATTCTGAGCAGCTTACATTGGCAGCAACACAAATTTTATATCACTTATTAGTGATATAAATCAAGCATTTCAGCTCTTGAATAATGATTAAGCTGGGGCCCATAACTGGGAGTAGAAAATTTAGGATCCTCCTTTCAGAACAACAGGATGATTCCCACAAAAACTGCTCTCAGTGGGCTGCCTCCAGCTCAGGCTTTTCCTTCCCCTTTTTGCCGTCGAATTTCCATTTGGAGAAACAAAGAGGCAGGCCTAAATGAGAGCCTTTGCAGTACACTGTAATATTGCAAGAAGCAGAAGAAAGAGCGTACAGCCTGGCTAAAGCAACATAACTCTGTAAGAGTTCAGCATAAGAAATTAGGACCGAAAATTATTCAGAAATTACTTTCAATAGCATTAAAGTTATAGTTTCCATAGAGGCAAGGTTCCCAGTGATTTCAGATAGCTGGGGGACAAACTCTGCTGGGGGAGAGTCCATGGATTGCACTGAAGTCAGAAGGATTACTGCATATAGGAAGTTATCCTTTGGCGCTCTACTTGCACTTGATTTTCTGTCTAAACCCATGATTTAATTTAAGTGAATCCTGATTTATACCACCATGAATAAAGTGGAGTTGAGGCCGTCCGTAGTATAAATAAAGTCTTCGCTCAGTGGCAGTCTTGCCTGCGTGAGAACTGCAGGATCAGGCTGTGTAGTGCCAGTAGCTTTTTGGCATTTGATGAGCAAGTTACCTTTATTTATAACATAGTACATATAACACAGTACATAGTACAGGACGTGTCATTGTGATTGACTTACAACAACTGCAAGGTCACAAGTTTGATACGCTGAGGGAAAAGTGTCCCAGCAATGTGTATCTGTAGATTGTGTTGAATCAGGGATATGTAAAAGGTTAAATAGGGTAAGTCGAGAAGCTTTGGCTTTTTTTATATCTTGAACTAGCTTTTTAGAAACATCCTTGGAGGATATGAAAGAGCGCCTTCTATAGAAGAATGCTGAATTCACCCTTTTTGCCGCCTTCTGTGACCTTTTCACTACTTCCTTACTTGTGCTTTGTAAAACAAGAAGCACTAAAACAACCCTGTCATCAAATCCACTGCATCTATTCCTTCATTGATTCTGGACAGGAGATAACAAGCTCAGCTAGGGACACATTTTAATAATTACGTAGCTATAATTATCATTTCAGCTTTGCTGGGATTTTTGAAAGATAAACTGTGCGATCTATTTATAAGCTTGATAGGCAGGAGAACCTAGTGCCCTTTCCTTCTAGTAAATCCATGGGAAGTCTCATATGCAGAGTGAAATCATTTAAAATAGCACCAAATAAAACAATAGGGCTGCCAATTAAGCATAATCTTGCAATAAGTGGGGTGCAATAAATACCCAACCAGTGTAATGAAAGAAACCCATGTATTTTACACAGATATACAGACTTTTAAGTAAATGCTTAGGCATGCGGTGACCTTCCATGAGTAGCCACATTCACACTAGTGCTTACCCCAGGACAAATGGTGCGGTGGAAAAGTTATTCCAGGAATACCTTTGGTGTATGCCAAGATGGTACATTTTGAAAGAGCTCTGTTTTACACAGCTGGTTAGTTACATGATATGTATCTGCTCATTTGCAAAATTGGATTTTGTAAGCAAAAACAAATGGGGAAAAATAGCAGGAAAGACAATGAAAAATGGAAACGCAATTTCAAGGATGTCAGAGCAGGGGCTCTGGGTAAAGTATGAAAGCAGTCCCAAAGACAGGGCTTATGGGGTCCTGATAACTGTTTCCTAGCAACAGGAATACTATTAAGGGGGATGCTGAAGTCCAGTTTAATACATTTATCCGGTGCTCTGAAGGATAAGTAAGTAACATCAAATGTAGCAGTGTGTACAAGAAGATAGATTCTAAACAAATCAGTCCTGCATATATATATATATATATATATATATWTWTTTTTTAACTGGCCTTTTTCCAGCAGAACAAGGAAACAGTGTTATTTACTGTGATACCTGCTTTCACTTATTTAATTAGATACAAGACTGCAGATGAATCAAATGTAATTATATGAAAGTAAACTACTTTCTCCCTTCATTTTTAGGCTATCTAGACTGCTAAACTCACAAAAAAGTCTGTTAGGGCATTTGCAACTGACTATAATAAAATTCAGTTCATGGCACAGTTTTAATACAGTTGAATGTAATTATTTTTAGCTTAGTTGTGAAATTGCTTTAAGTAAACAACTGCTATGTTTTCTTGTTTTATCGTATTTCTTCTAATAATGGTAGCCTAGACTAAAATGGTACTTCTCCGTTAGAGTTTTTCCTGTTAAAGATACATTGGTGCATAGCTACAAAAGCTATAGATTGAACAATGTAGTCCATGTTATATTAAAATTTTATTTTAAAGCTCTGAATGGGCTTTCAACAGAAAAAAACAATCAAAGGAGAGACTAACCATGTAAATTGGCCCTTCTGGGAAGGAATTTGGTATCTTGCTTAAAAATATTGCAAAATTCAGTAAAACTTCTTAGAACCTCAGCTCAGCAACCATATTTATGTATACATTAAAGTGACCGAGCAAGATCAGAATTAAAGCAAAATCTTAGAAAACACAGAGAAAATTATTTGAAAGCTGGGCACCGAAAAGGTTAGATGCTGAGTGTCATCATGTTTATGTCAGTGCAGTCTTACTCTGCCAAGCTTCAAATGCAGAAAACTAATGATCACCGTAGCCTCCAAAGCCAACCCTCTGAGGGCTGCCGTGGAATTTCCATGGCAAATGACCTTTGAAGTTGACTTTTCACACTTTTTTGAGAGGGACAAAATACAATACGATTTGGCAAGTTTTTTACTCCATTGTTTTGCTGCTCAGGCTGAGGTTCTACTAAGTACTTGATACTTATTTTTCCAGAAGTGTTTCAGGGGTCTGGTTCTCTTCTTCAGCGTTTGGCAGCTCTCTAACTCCAAACAATAAATACTAAGCTCCTTTCATTCCACAGTCTAAAATAAGAATAATGCAAATAGGCTCTAAGACCCACAGCCATCCTCTTTGAAATTTAGAGTAACACTAGGTTGGTAGCTAGTTTGCTGTCTCTAATTTGCCATTTGAAACATGACAGCCCACAGATGCAGAAGATTAGACAGTGGCGCTATTAAGGTTAGAACTGGCAAGTTTTCAGGGTAAAACAAGGCAACAAACATTTTTGCTAGCTTCTTGGATTTTCTTCATTTCCCGAAATGTAAATTATTGGCTGTGTCTACCCCCTTGCTAAGGAACAGTCTCCAGAGGGGCTAGAAGACTGATGTGCCCCCATCCTATCCCATTTCACAGGAGGCCTTGCGAGCAGCCTGTACACTGCCTGCAGAAATGCCTGCAGGCAGGCTCTCCCGGTGGGCCTGGTGGTGTAATAAGCTGTCTAATGGCATACTAAGCAGCTGAGTGGCTGGGGTTGCTTGGGCCATCAATTCAGGTGATTCATACTGAAAGTACCTGCATTTTCACAAGCCATGGAGATCAGTCATGTCATTTTTTGGGTTCACTGTCAGGAATGGAATGAGACAAAGCTGGCAGCCACAGCAGAAACATCATTTTCCACCTAATTTGATAGGCTGAAAATCCCGCAACCATCTTTCTTTCCAAAAATGTCTCCATGCTTTCCCTATATGTCTCTCCGTAGAAGTCTGACTAGAAGTCTGTTTCCATCACTTAAAGGGTAGGACACATACCCTTATGTAAAACAAGGCAGCAGACAGCTGCTTTTGACTACCCAGCTTCTAGAAGTGAAACTGTATTTTAAGAAAGTGTTTTATCTTTTATCCCCTTCTTGAAGAAATTCCAGTTTTTGCCAGAAATAAACAGATTTTAAAGAAAAGAAAGTTGAGGTCCAGTTGAGATGCATACACAGAAAGTAACATTCAAGCCATGAAATCACTTTGCTACTTTGAACTCATCTCCCAAATATCTTTGTCTATTGCATCTATAATCTTCCCACAATAAACAAAAACCCTATCCAAGCACACCTTTCTGTAGAGCTTTAGGCACTTTAAGTTTTTAGTGAAAGTCTTAGGACGCTTACATGTAGGATCTACCTTCACACAATTAAAGGAAAGCTATTACTTCCTATGGAATACATTTGATACTTGTAGTTACGGAGTCTACAGCTCCTCTTGATGTTGATCACTGCTTTCAGTGTCAAAAAAACCCCCCCAAGGCCCTGTGTTACCCTTTTATCTTTTTACCTGAACACTTGCTCACAAAATTGTAATGTTAACGTAAAATAAACCAAAAGAAGAAAATAGCTGATGCATCCCTGAAGAAATAAACTGCATGAAGCTCACAAGGGTTCAATGTTTTGCTGTTGCAGTTAAAACTCAGGGAGATTGTTATGATCTGTTCCTCCTTGGGGCCTCATGTTTGAAAAAAGGCAATGCTTTCTACCACCGTTAGCTAGGTGAGCTGCTTTTTTATCGTAGTAGAGGGAACCGATACCTGGGAGATCTAAAGATGTCAGGCTCAAGTCCCTGCTGGGATGGATTCCTCATGAGAACAGCAAAGAAATGTCAAATGAAGGATTTTCTGTATTTGACGTTTTTACAGGTTGTTACAGAATAATTTATAAAACATCAAATGATAAATAATCTTTAATTTCCTCTGTTAGCACCTATTCCTTGTCTACTTCCTTAAAGCACAAACTACAAAATCTTGGTAGATCTAGCAGGCCTTTTATACGTTCTTGCAGAAGATCATACACTGGGATCCTTACATGTTATGAACATACTATTTAGCAGACCTCTGTCTAAATTTGATCACACTGAATCTTTCTGCCTGGATTTGAGAAGGAATGCCGGAATTTGTTAATTGTGGTGCCGTTAGTGCTTAAAGATTTTGACAAACCAAAGTTGCACATACATTTTGTTACTACATCTTACTGCTTCTGCTGATTTAGAAACAAATACTGAAGAAGCCTTCAAATGGATTAGACACAGTGGAGCCCATTCTTTAGTGCATGGTTGTTATTAAAAGGTTATTTGGGGGCTCTCTTATGGGGTATCTCTGGATTAAGGTTTTATGGAGATAGACCAAGGATTTCTTGGTAGGTGCTTAGTAGTTACACATGTGCCATATGTTGCTTGTTTTTTTTAAGTTTCCATGTGCTTAGTAATAATACTTTTTGACTTTTCCTTAACATTATTTACAGTTAGGTCAGGGGTCCAGGGTCCTAATCCCTGATCTGAAGTCATTGCAGATAAAATGGTATTCAGATCCAGCACTTTGCATTAAGCCTGTATCATTACCAGGTGAATTTAACCTATAAATAGATTTAGTTTGCAGCAGGTAGTTCTGATATCATCAGAAGAAGCAAATCATAGAATATCATGTGTCAAAAAGACCCTTAAAAGTTATTAGGAACTTCATGAAACTCATGGTAAAATTCCATTTACTTGAATCAGCATAGGATTGTGTGAAAGAATATAAAAGAGAAAAACCTTACCCTTTCTCAGGATGGAATGACAGTGATTTCCAGTTCACAATAGTCATCTCTGTCTCAAATCCTAGAGAAAATCATTTGGTTAATGATGATCAGATAGAGACACTTGTTATTGGCTTATCCACTTAATCAAAACTGATAAACACTTGTGTGCATACCCACAAATAGATGGATGTGCATAYGTCACGTATATTTGACTACATCCCCCTTTGATTGCTAGTTTTTGTTTTCTGCTTATCTCCTGAGATCATAAATACTTTACAGTTATGGCCCTTACATGTTCAATATGCTTTCTACAATAAAGGCTTGATTTCCCCATGTTAACTTACATATGTGTTACTGAGTGTGATGACAAACTTCAAGAGAGTTTTTCATGCATGGGGGTTTTTGGAACACAAAAAAAATGCTTCCTCTGTCAAAAGTGCCTTGATTAGAATAAGCAAGAGCCTGATTTTCACCTGCTTGCCTCTTTAGTCTGCGTAGAGCAGGTGTGAAACACTCTGTGATTGAGCAAGTGGTTACATCTGTTCTTAGAGTCCCAAATGATATTGTTAAAAAGAATTAAAGAATAAATTAGCTGGTGAGGAGTGGAGATAGGGAAGAGTATTTTGCTTCCATGAAGTATTGATTTTTTGATGCTGCTGTTTAGATCACTAAATGCTCTGCTCTTACAGGTCTTTGTCCATGATTTCTTATTAGATGCAAACATTTTATTTTGGAAGCTCTACTGATATGGTATGATTACAGATGCTGTCATTGGCAAATGATGGCTGATCTTCCTGTGGAGCTCTTTCTGAGAGCATCGCTCTACTACCAGTATTAGACTGTGGCTGTTTTGCTGCTGCTCTGACAAATTCTAAATTAAATTAAAAAAAAAAAAGAAAAACAGGAAGATAATGATTTCCAATAAATACTGTGAAATTCACTTCTTATGGTAGTAAAAGACACACAAGTTACAACACACTAAAATTTATACATTTGCTGCAATTCACCTTTAAGGAACGCAAGAGGAAAGTTAGTGATTTTGAATAGATGATGTTTTATTTTATCGTTTGGAAGCATGCCCGTTATTCAGGATCACAGAACTCATGAATTGATGATCCGAAGGGAGGCTCTTTTACTATTGCACCTCATGCGTTGCCTCCATAAATATCTTTTTTTATTATTATTCTGCAGTTTTTGGATTTGTTTTATGGTAGTGGTTATTAATGTTGTATCTCTGACTGTTAAGAGAATTCATAGCTCTGTTAGAAGTCTGACATGTTTGGGAGATTTGCTTGTGTATGTAGTTTTCATGCAGTAAACCAGTCTGCTGGACAGGGAGGGGAATACTTTGTCTTTGATGGCAGGTATAATTCTGATTACAGTTAGTGGGAATTATACTGTGGCCTCAAACAAAACCAACAGCCCCAAAAGTTTAAATTACTGTATGCGCACATTGTGTCAGCTATTTGTATATGCTTGCATAGTCTGGATAAAGAATGAGGAAATAGCTATTGCTATTTATTTCTCCCAAAGTGTAAGGATTGGGCATGAAAATCTCATGGTCCCAATTAACTTCTCTTGAAATTTAGTGGCTGGTCCAGACATAGGACAAGCTCTCTGTACCTCACCCAAAACTGCATCTAAAGGAAACCAGTGTTACCAATGGCATTGACCTTTTATTGTTATTAAAACCTCTGTAGTTTCTCTTTCTCTCCTGCAAATGCTATCATGAGCATACTGAGACTCTTTTTTCCCCCCACCCTCAGCATTTCTCAGAGCCAGGATGATACAAAAATCCTAGAAGATGTTATTTTGTATTTTACTTGCATCTTCGGGTTGTAGTAAAATGACAAAATACAATGATGAAAAAGAATGAACAGAACTATAATCTCTCAAGCAAGACATGCTAACTTGGAGTCCACAGCCTACTGCAAATCATCTCCAGAACACCAAATAATTTACAGGCATTTAGTCAGTAATTGGACAGATGGTGGTGCAGCAGCTTGATAGTGAGGTCAGGCAGGAGCTGGTTTACCCATAAAAGCTACAGTAAAAAAACAACAACACACACAATTTGTTTTTAAAGAGTTATGAGCCGGGAGGTTAGGTGGCTCCTCCCCTCGAGGAGTGACTTGCAGAACACACATTTCTGAGTTTGCTTAAGGTTATTTCCTCTCACAGAAATCTCCTCTTACTGGAGAAAGGCAGAGGAAGAAAATGTATGCAATGTTTTTCACACTGTGGTATCTCAAAATTTCATTCTAGAGGTGATGAGGATGCCCTAGGGGAACTTTGCACCTGGCAGCTATGTTTAAAAGTAGCAAAAAAACACATTTCAAAGAAAAAGAAAGGCTATCCTTAAAAGCCCTATCATCACATTTAAAATCCTTTCCTCACTAGGCTTATTTTGTCTGCCTTCCAGCCCTTCTTCCTTCATGAGGAAGGCATATCTCTTTTGACAGAAAGCCCCCCAGACAAGCAGGAATGAAAGTGCTGGTTCTTAAGGAAACAGCTGACAATATGGTCTGGACTCTGGCTCTCATGGGAGCTTTGCTATTGATGTTAGCTGGGCCAGGATTTCACCCATTGCCTATGTCAAGTTTGGCAGGGATTGCTGGCATGAAAGTGATCCTAAGGGAAGAAATCAGACTGCTTTTCTACACAAACATCCAAATGTCCAATATGTATGAATAAAACTACAAGGGTCATAAAAAAGACTAATCTTYTAGACATGCTTAGCAGGCCTGATGATGCTCTCACTGATGCTATGGGAACTACCTTGAGGAACAAGCAAAGTATGCCAACACGAGCTCTTCATCTCTGTCTTTTGTCGGGTTTCCTTTAAAGTCATCACAGGCAGCTATTTCTTCATTGTAAGGCTCCAAATGAAAGAAGCCAGAGTGGCCCATGAGAGATTTAAGCTGGTCACTGCAAATTGGTTCATGCAAGTGTCTCTGGCATGAGGATGTGCTACTTCTTAAGCAGCAAGAGAGGGGGAAATGAATTGAAGAGGTTGTAAGGCTGTTCTCGGGAGAACAGCAAGCTAACAAGAGCAGATTGGTGTTAATTTAGCTGAGAAAAGAAGCCTCTTCTCTTTTAGTGCTTGAAGATTTGAGATTCCAGCAACAAGTTGGTGAGATAGACAGGGGAGATGAGTGGGAGGGAGAATGCTTTTTCTTAAGCAATTGCAGAAGGATGGAACTAGGTTATGGTAGGTTAGGGAACAGGAAGAAAACACATAAGCAAAAGGGAAACACAGAAAGAGAAAGCACAAATCTAAGAGAATGACCTGTTCTTTGCTGCTTCTAAAGCTTCTCCACTGGGAGAGCAGGGCAGGAAAAGGCTGTTCTGTTCCACAAAATTAAAAAGCACTGAAGAAATACTCCCACTCTGGAGCAGGAGTCTTTCAACAGGGTACTGTTAATGCTGGAGCATGGTATGGCTTTGGACCCATGTCTATTCTTATCAGATAAGACTGAAGGATGGCAGGAGCAAGCTACAATTTTGTCTCTCTATCAGCTCAAGAAAGCATGTCCTGTAGCTGTAATTCCATATATGCTTGGAGCAGTTAGCTGAGTTAGGTAGTTACCACTGAAAAAAGCTTTTCCCTATTGTGTTCTCACCAATCCCCCTATCTAGTTCAATGCAAAACCCCTAAACAACCATGCCAACATAGGCTTTAAAGTGTAACCACTGTAAGTGAGTGGCTGGGGGAGGGGACAGAAGATTCAACTGCTCTTTCAGAGCCTTAAGGTGTACCTGAAACTATGGCCTAAGAAAGGCATTTTGTAAAGATCAAAGAATCACAGCCTGAGAGGTACTTTTTTCTGGACAGCCAGGAATTTGTGATTAAAAGCTGCATTAAGCATAACCTAAGCATAACCTTGAAGAGGAGTACAGCTACATATCTGATAACATGGCATAGCTTGTGGATTTTTTAATACAATATATCATGTATATCATAATAATAATAATACAAGCGCAGATGATTTTGAGTCTGTCTGTATTCTGGGGCTATTTCTATTGTGGTTTGTACTGTCAAGATAAAGATGAAACAAATGGTTACCCAAGTGCTGAGTATTCTTCAGAGAGCTAAAAAACAACTTTCTGAAGATGGATAGAAGGATAGATTGGCGTGAGGTAAAAGAGACACCTGCTTCAGCTCTTTTTGTTGATCCAAAGCTTCTGTCGATGCAAGGGATAAAAGAAGTCCCTTGACAGGATGTGTCAGGAGACACTTTTAATCTTTTTGCTGGTAAGCGAGAGATCCTACTGCCAATCCTCGCGGTATGAACTACATCCAATGTTTATTGTGTAAATGGGCAAGATGAAGGCAAAGCCTTCCCTGCACCCCTCAGACTTAGTGATGAGCCCAAGCTAGAACCTAAGATTCCAAATCTTTAATCTTTTAAAGTATAGAAAGATATGGGTCCAAATCAGTAAGTTCAAATTAATGTCTATGCCTTCGGATCTTAAAAAGACTCTTATTTTTAATTTTAATATGGCTGTCTGCTGAAGAATGACTGGTGTGCTGTGAATTGAACTCAATGTGGTGAAAAAGCAGCTTTCAAAATGTCATCTGTTGAAATGACACTGAATGAAGGTGAGGCCTGGGGCAGCTTCATAAACTTCATCCTGAATTCAGGGCAGAATGAGGTCCAAATACACTATCTGGACATTCGTATCACTGGCCTGGTTACATAAGAGAGATTAATGGCTTCTTAAGGCTCTTTTCTGTGGAGGACAGTGGTTATATTTCCTGCAGTTTCCAAAGAGGTTAATATGCATGCTGATCTGAACCGTTAACTGAAGTGCTGTCTGGTAGGAGGAGAAATTCATGCCAAAATGAGACATCCATTATGCATTC
The DNA here is from genome assembly GCF_003343035.1 of Apteryx rowi. NCBI lineage: Eukaryota > Metazoa > Chordata > Aves > Apterygiformes > Apterygidae > Apteryx > Apteryx rowi. The sequence goes on along the minus strand of NW_020449630.1, from coordinate 942,406 downwards.
TGATTTACTTTCCCTGATTACAGCAGGAATCAAACAACAACCACTATGAAAAAGGCACAGAGTGCTGAGCAAAGAAACTCTTTGAACTAGCACCCAGCCCAGGCTTTTTCTCTGGAGCCGTTCTACCTGTTCTTCTCCAGCTGACTTTTTTTTTTCTTTGTTAATTTGTTGTTTGCTTCCTACTTTTTTCAGCTTCTCTCTCCTTCCAGCAGTTTCTCCTGTGAATACAGATGATTTCTAGCAAAACAAGAAGTGGTGAGACAGTCCTGCTCCTGGGTGCTTGTGCTCTCTGTATGGGGCATGGAGGAGAAGCCGCTATGGTATCAACTCTCCCATATGTAAAAGAAATCAGAGCCACTTGCTTGGTTTCTTACAGCTGTCCTGAAGTTAGGAACTGTGACATTTCCCCAGCTGCTGATTTCTAAGGGGTTTAACCTAGTGTGTAATTACACAGCTATTTCACCTTTACCGCTAGGGGCACAAAATATTGGCAGCAACTCCGGAGTGCAGTAGTAAAGTCGTATTTGAATTTGACTTTGTCAAACCTGTGAATTTTCTATGGGTTGCACTTGACTCCTTTGTATTTGGGAGACTCTTTCCCAAATGCTTTATCCTAGACAGAAGAAAACAAAGTGAAACGAAACAAAACAACAACAAAAAGAGAAACACAAATAATTTAAGGTGTTAAACTCAATACATTCTCCAGTAGTTTTGCAATTGGAAGTGTGGTCCTGTTTGGACAATTTAGTCACTTCTTGTGATAGAAACCTACTGAGAGATTTGGACATCTCGTTCCCTCCCCAAAATTCTTTTTTATAAAGTATTTAACCCATCCATTGTTATATCATACTCCTATATAGACTTCGTAGTATTGTCACCTCAGAAGTAGGTCCTCGAAGTTGACGAAGAATTAATTTACCAAAACTTCTGTTAATGTTAAAATATCTTATTTACCAATTGGGTAAATTTCAACCATGTTGGGAAATATAGTCTCATCAAAGTATACAAAGTCATCAAACTATACATCAGACTATAGTATCATCAAACAGCGAATAATGATTCTGCAGAGGCCCAGGCACATCTCAGTATGCTCCATACACTCCCATTCACAAGTTGCTGGTGGAGTGGGCTCTTGCAGGATTTTTGATTCAAACATCCTGTTTCCTGTGCAGTTTCCTACATTGTGCCTACATTCTACCCAGTAGAATTTTCTCTCATCTTAGCTAAAGGCTTTGCAGCCCCTAAAAGTCCAGGAGTTTTACAATCATCATATACCTTACAACTTCATTTAACCCCTGCCTTGAAGTATCATGACTTAGCTTATATCCTTTTGGCTTTGGATGAATGAACAACACTGGACATCAGAGAGAGGCAAACACTGTAATATTTTCATGAATATGCATTTGTATTTTGAAAGGAGCTCTGCATTTCCTTGTTTTTAATTTTCATGCTATAAATGTTCTGACAAGTAATATCTATAAAAATATTAAAACTAAAATAGCATACACTCTTAGAAACACATAAAAAAGTACTAGAAAGTTGAAATTCAAATGAATAATTGGTATTCACAGCAAAAACCTGAATCAAAAAATTATCCAGCTGAGGAAAGAAGACATGCCATGTGATCTCTGTGTTAAATCAGATCAATCTGAATTTCTTTTTTTAAAAACCTGAAATAAGCTGCCTGTGAATGGGCCTAAACTTGAGTTTCACTCACTGCAAATGATTCTGAATGACAAACAGACTTGCAAAAACATGTTTATAGACAAATTTCAAATGAAAAAAGAGGCAAATGCATTAAAAAAAGTATTTACCCTGAAATATTCTCCCAGCTGAGCTCTTAGATAAGCTGTTGTCTAGAAATCCAGAATGGTGCTTTCCCTTTGTGTTCTCTCTCTCTCTTATATCATGCCAATTCAAGGAGCAAAAGATTGTGCTTTGACCCTGGCATGTCAATCTTCTGCTTATCTGTGCAGAATACTACCTCTCAGTCAATGGTTTTTCCTCATTTAAAGTACTCTTTCACTCTCTGGCCAAAGTGTGCCCATATAGGGAGTTAAATTATCTATGAGTATTTTTGTTTCACCCACTGACCCATATTACTATGACCATTTGCTAAGGCAATGCTTTATTTGTATGTCTGCTCCAGTAAATGAGCTCTCCCTGGGCTAAGATACCCTTTTTCATTAGAAAAAAGGGTACCCTTTGCATTTCAAGAAAGCAACAGTATGTACTAGAGTGGTCACCAGTAAGAGAAAATACAGTCTTTTTGTGCAGAAGGCATCTTCACAAAATATTCTCTCTCACTGGGACAACAGGATGAGCCCCTGTTGAGCCAGCACTGTTTCCCATCTCTGTTGGAAGAGAAGGAGAAAGGTTAGTACAAAAATGGGCCAAAGGAAAGGTCCTGTAGGCCTTCAGTGAGTCAAGCTGGTTCCTTAAGGCAGAGGAACAGAAGAGAAAGTAGAGGAACCCTTGCAGATCTTTGAGCATCTTGGTCAGTCAGGTTGGGTTGTTCATATGCATTTATGGACACTGTTTAATGAGGTGGGCTGGTGCAAGAAGGCAGTAGTAAGTGGGGACACACTGCTGGGGTTCCTCGGGAACATCTGTCCATACGCTGAAATGGAAAGCCTGGAGTGGCACATCTCGTACTCAGTCACCTCAGGGCAGACATGTCCCGGTAACTCACCTGGGAGAAAGGGAGGTGATGGAAGCAATGCAGCAGCCCTGTTAGTGAGAATATGGAAGGGATGCCAGGCTGCTCCGGCTGTTCGGGCAGGCCACGTGCTTCATGTAGCCAGCAGCACTGCCAAAGCAGGTGTAGCCAACAGGAAGCATAATGAAGGCAGCAGGAAAGCTGAATCTGAAGGAGGTCAAAACAGTAACAGGCATGGGGAGAGGAAAGATGACTCATGGTGGAAGATACTGTGTGTTCAAGGAACTGTTCAAAGTAAGGGGAATAGGATCCATACGACACTGGAGGGTTTAGAAGTCTGGTTGGAGTATGCTAAAAAAAAAATAATCCCATATTGTGGGGCAGGAATAATGCTTTAAAGGATTGTAGTACACCACCTGGCATGATGTAGGGCAAGCCAAGAACCATCCAAGTAGGAGATAGACTGTTAGGCCCTGAGCTTCAAGAAAGACAGGTGAAAGAAATGGTCTAGTGAATCCAATCTGCTATATTTTTTCCCAACATGAGCCCTAAGTAGACTAGGGAATTTTTGTATCCTTTTGGTTCATCCAGGATCCTTTCAAGAGCCCTGTGCAATGCATGAGTATAGGACATCCTGTTATAGCTGTTGTTACTTTATCCATGCCTTAAAATTAGCTGTAGACTTACATTCAAATTCAGGTCAAATGTCCATGTTGCCCTTGCCTTTGTGGCCCATGAGCTGTGTGATATCAGAATCATTTTGAGATATTTGCAAAACTCTGGCTTTTATGTCACTTCTCTTGCTTTTTCTGTGTCCCCATATTTCAGCTAACAGGAGAGCAGACAAATAGCAGTACAAACCAAGCCGACAACAACCCCCTACACTGAAAACATGTGGTACCCTGTTATTTGGAGAGAGACCTTTCAAATGGCAATCTTTTCTTGCTATGATCTTTACATGTGTAGAATTGTGAACACCCCCATTATTCCCAAGTGAAGTAATACAAGGAGCTGGTGACAGTTTGCTGCAGCTTTTTAATGCAACCCGCTTGCAAGTATTCAGCCCAGAAAGACGTTATTGGGAAGCATATTCTGGGACTTATTTCATCTTCCTACACAAAAGTGAAGCCATTTATCAGCTCAGATCAATTCATTATCTTTTCCTATAGGACAATACTTTTCTACATAGATACTGCCTTCCAAAGCCCTGGCCATATCGTACAAGACAATAAACATTGCAGCTATCACTGAAAAGCATCTTTCCTGGCTTTGCCAGCAAAGCTTTCCTTCTGGGGAAATATGTGCAGACAGGATGCTCCTCCTTTTCCTTCCCAGTGACCTCCAAGCCAGCAGCTGTCTGAGAATGAGGGGCCGCCCGAACTATTGTCATTATTGTTTGACTGGGCTTCATAGGCTGTCTAAGGGCGAGTATGATATTTCATAGGTGTCTGTCATCCATGCAAATTCTGAATTATTTCTCCCTCTATAGGGAAATGTTATTGCAGTTACGAAAAAAAAGAAACAGAAAAACAAACCCACTCTTGCTAATTTGTTTACTCATTGACTTTCATGTAATACAGGAACAGGCAATGCGGTCCCTGAGCTAGCTCTTCCAGTATCAGCACATCAGTATTCAGGAGTCCAACTGTTTCTGTTTGCAAAGCTGTGCAGATGAATGCAGTCCAAAATGTAGAAGTGGACCTAAACATTAAACACTGTTTGCTGTAGAATTAAAGGTAAGTCTTGAACAAACAACAAGTGAAAAGTGTGCATCTGCAAATTTGAACAAATATAAATATCTAATCTGAATATGCTAGGAAAAAGAATTTTCTTACACTTTCTGTCCCTGACATTTGTCTGCTTTCACATACATTTCTTCTCCATAGATCTGTCTGGACTTACAAAAGTAGATCTTGGAGGCTATGTCTTTTTTAAGTTGTGGCATTAGCAGTTACTCACTTGAGTGAAAGTTTTTAAAGGCTGTGGCCAAAATTCTACAGTGTTGAGGCAGAAAATCACACAACTAAAGTTAAGTCTGAGCTCCTTCCCCTCTTTCCCCTGCCTGGCATGGCACCTTAGCACATGCTAAACTTCATGCATATGGGTATACACAGTAGTGCCCCAAAGGATCTGGGCCTGATGTGAAGAATGCTCTGCAATGGCTTGCGACATGAAGTCCTTCAGTAAAGCATTATTTTTTTCACACTTGCTGAATATTATATTCTCTTGATTTTATATTACCTTTTTTACATATGGTGAGCTTTCCTCACTTCAAGTGTATTTTGCTATATCAGGATGATTTTAAGTCCTCTTCTAATTGAAATTGGCGTAATATGCTGGTGTACAAATGACAGAGGAAGGCCATCAGTGATATTTATTTGTGCTACTAAAGCACTCCTTGAGCTGGATAGAGGAATTGAGAAAAGACATTTTGTGTACTAATGTTAAAAATATCTCACCAGCTGGTATATTTGGAGGCTAGCCCAGGTAAGAGTGGGACCTGTAGGCACTTGAACTTCGCCCTGATGGAGCTTAAGGAACATCTTGACAGTGGTGTAAATGAACTGAAGACTGGAGTGGAGAAGAGCAGTTAAGCTAATGCAACGTGTATGCAAAGTACAGAGTGTCACTAGAGTCAGCTGCATCACAGCTCAGAATGCTTGTGAAGGCAATGCCAGCCTCTGAAGGGAAAAACCAACAGCAGTGCCTCTTCCATTTTGGCAGATAGATACTTGGGGAAGAAAGATGAATACACAGAAATATCCTCAGTGCTTGAAAGCCGACCTATCTCCCCAAAACACACTTCACAGGGCATGATGCGATCTTCTTCGGCACACAGAAGTTAGTGTGTGAGGAGTGATATTTAAAAGCACAGGGAAGCTGCTGAGGCAGTTTTAAGCCTGTTTGGTTTCACATTAAGAGGGGAAAAGAAGGCAGTGGTAAGAGGAAATATTTATCAGTGTAGGACTTCAGTGATGAGAAGAGTCCTTCTCTGGGTAACCTCTTCATTGCTCGAGCACAGGACATGATCAGTCAGATCCCTAATTCATAGAAAGGGTGGATATGACCTTGGTTAGTCTGCTAGGTTCCTGTCATGCTCTCTAGGCACAACCCTACGAAGCAATTTTGTTCTGTGATAGACACCACACTGCAGCTGCCAGGCTGCTCCTCTGTACAGGAGGTGTACCTGGATCCTCGCCTTTCAGCACTCCTCTAATCAAATCTATCCTACTCTGGATATAAATAAGTATTTACTTGCCCCATAGCAACTCACAAGCATAATTATATTTATTAGTTTGTGTCAGTCGTGAACTGAGCTGTTGTACCTTTTGTCTAGTGTCCAGTCAAAACATACACATGCATTCTCAGATTGACAGGAGTCAGTTTGGACTTTCTTCTTCCAGCAATTAAATAGAGCAAAAGAAATAACTGCACTCTTCTCAGATCATCCCATCCCTCAGATCATCCCATATTTGCCTGTTTTTGCCTGGCCACATGCAGCTTTTTTTAGAGTGCTGGATCTACCAGAGGGCAAATAAGGCTCACTCTCTCTACTACTTTTCAGAGGAATGACTGATGCCTCTTGTTTGGTCTAAGTGTTTCTCTGCAAAGATGATGATGCATCTCACATATCTTTGTTTCTTTGTATGACAAAAGTAGAGAAAGGGTAGGGGTGCTTGGCCAGATATGTCTCCTATTTATTTGTAAAGGTGATAGAACTGAGAAAAAAAAGTCAGGTTCTCCAGTAAACTACTAATCAAGTATGACTCCAAATAACTCAGTATGCCCTACAGACTCAACTTAGGTTGAGTTATGAAATTTTAGCATCCAGTCAAGAAGAATGGATGGATGCCTGGTTTTGTTTAGACCATAACTGTTATTTTGGATGTCTTTGGCTAGAGTTTGAAGTGTAATTGGCACTATGAAGTGTAACTTTACTGATTCAGATGTATTTTGCATCTGCTTGGGTCAATTCTGAATCTAATCTGCAATGAAAAAAGAGGTGGAAGCAGGACAATTATTTAGGAAACTGAAAATGCCAAGTGAGCTCTTGGATGCTTTGCTTCTCTTCCCCATCTTACTGCATGCAAATAACAGCTTTCCTTACAATTTCCGACAGAAAGTATTTGGAACGCTCTTTTTAACTTCCTGATTTGAGTGTGTGCTTGACTCTCTGCAAGTGGCTACAGTTACCAAAAGCACTGAAACATAATGCTGTGCCTCAACATGAATATTCAAGTTCTTTCAGGAGGACACCGCTAAGATCATTACAATTGCTAATTATAAAAGTGGTAGCCAAAACTCCCGCTTCCTTCTATTATTCTTACATCCTGCAGATGTCCTGATTTAGCCAGTTAATCATCAGATTCTCTTGGGAATCATCTGGTTGTTCAGTTTAAAATAAATAAAAAAAAGTTGCTTTGAATTTTTAGTGTGGTGYTTCTCATTTTCCCAAATGTTATGTTTCATTTCTTAACTATTGTATGTGATGCTGCATTTCTTAAACACTGTGCTAGACATGTGTGCATGTGCTAAAAAGGTCCCTGAGCCGTATTTTAGTTCCTGGGAAAACAGCACATATCCCTTTAATCAAAGTAAATAGTTCATTGTGCCTTCAATCATAATACCACTTGCCCACTCACAGCTAGAGCAGGTCTTTCAATAGCTGTGTCATGTGGGTTCTGGAAGTTTTATTTATATCTGAAAATATTGCTCCTATGTGAGAGCACTTCTGAGAACTGTATTAAAGACTGGGATACACTGATGTTATGCCATTTGTTGAAATGGCGCCTTGCAAAATGATGTTTTGGGGAATGATAAGCAGAGTGGATGATCTCCCAGAGTCGTCTGGCTATTCCAGCATTGTTATGCTACCTGTTGGCTGTAGATATCTGAATTGCAGCTTATCTTTTCACATGCTCTAAATTTCCCACAGCTAGTGAGAGAGCATGGAGCTGCCACACCATAATCTGTGAGGAAAAGGATGTGAAAGGAGGAAAGGTCACCCATTAGGAAACCATAACCCTGAGCTCTACAAACATGTAAGCATTGTGTTTTACCTACTGTCATAAGAGGCTATATTTGTAAAGTATTTATGCTGTATTATGTTTGTAAAGCATTGATCGTGTGGTATTCACCTCATGGCATAGTCTGACACTGCAAAAACTCATATCCTTTGAAAAGGCCACTAATGGAGAATGGGAATAGAGATAATTACAAGAGTTGGCAGAACTAAACCATCAGATCACAATAGCAAATTTGGCCACAGAATTGATTAGCAGCATGAGAGACTCTTCTGTAACTGCACAAATTCTATTTTTTTCCTGCTCTCTTTCCAGTAAGCCAACAGAGCCCCATGTTTGCAACAGACTCCACAGATTATTTTCTGTGCCTAACTCATCTATGGGGGGGGGGAGGGGCGTGTCCTAAAAGTGTGAAAGTTATGGGTTTATTTCTTGCATGTGGATTAATGTATCTATGGATAAATACTCTCTCCCTGCCTTGCCCATGCACAGATCTCTACACTACATTGCCGCTACGGATTTGAGTCCCAAACTGTGTGTGTAGGGGTGCAAAGAACAGATCTTACCATGTTTATGTTATTTGCTGACTTTTCAGTCAAATCTAAAACTACTAGTAGGTCACCTTCCTAAAGCACTAGAACTCACTGTTCAAAACCCAGCCCAAGGGATATGAGAAAGGCTCTTCAAAAGTGATAGCCAAAGTGATGGGAAGAGGAGAAGCATGAAAATGGAAGAGCAATGTGAAAAGCTAGATAGGTGGATAAAGTGGGTGATAAAAGGATAATAGGGGGGAGGGAAATGAAAGAGAGAAGTAGCGCTAATGAATCTTGAGAAAAATTTCAGATAAAGAGGATTTTAGGAAATCCAGAGATGTCAGTCAGTCTTGTTTATTTATTGTTTTATCTGTGGATGAGACCAGAGGAAAATGTATATATGTTGCATACATAGCACTGCTCTGAAATTCACGTTATCTAGCTATTAGGAGATTTACCCTCATTGCACCCCTATGGCTGTGTGATTTATGACCCTATTTTAGAGAATAGGTACTGAACCCCAGAAAGAGYTGGGGTTTCCCCTTGCTAGCATCTTGCACTGCATGTCATCATTTGCATCAGAGTGAAGCACTGTCTTTGGGATTCAGCAGCAGCAGCTAACATCTGCTTTGTGCTAGAGTTGATCCCTGCATAAAGCAACAGCACTTGATGCCGTCAGCATCCTCCTGTCCAAATTCATCCAGTAAGTCCGTGGTCAAATCAGCCAAGCCCCACTTTTATGTCTGAACCTCAGGACTGACCCTCCCCTCCCATAGTTGCATGGTGCACCAAGGTCCAATGTCCCAGCTGGCATGCAGGACTAAAGTTAAAGGCTGAGCAAAATGCCCCACAGGGAGTCAAAGTAAATCTTTCCATCCAGGGTTCCTTTTATGCGCAAGTGCTGAGGGTTTAAAACATATGAATGGGCAAAAGATGGGCATGTATGATATCATATGAACTCCAGCATGCTCATCAGTATATTAACGGGTAATGAGCGGCCCTTAGATTTCCTGCTAGACGTGGGAGGCTTGGCAGCCCTCCAGCAGTACTCACCTTCTGCTGGATTGAGTCCTCCTGCATTGCCCATCCTACTTATCTCTTTTAACCTTGCCTGTGTGCAGTATTTCACATCTGTGCTGTGTAAAATCAAATCCTTAGATGGCTTTCTTAATCATGGTTGAATTAATTAGCCCAGATTCTTCCCTTGGTTACTTGAGGCAAACCCAAATGTTCTTCCAGGTGTTGCTGGGGGGAAAACTTTGTTGATGATGTTTGGGAACCTCTTCCTTTGATATAAACTATCAGAACAGTCTGATAGCCTTGGAACAGTCTTTCCCTGCTTTATGAACTTATTTTTTTCCCCTCTTGGAAATACTGAATAAAGAGAACAAACTTGGCGGCACATTAAAGCTTATTTAGAAACCACACACAAAAAGATTTTGTACAGCTCAAATGCCAGAAAAATGTGTTCACATGTGATTGATCATAGTAGTCCAAGATTAGAAATCTAGCAAGAAGCAGAAAGATTAAGAACATGTTCTTGTGAAAATTTTCGTAACTTTAGATGGAAGTCAATGCAATGAGGTACCCAGATGAGAGTAATTTGCTGAGTTGTATCACTGTTCTACAAAATAAGCAGAGTCAGAAGGAAGATTTTACTTCACTTTCACTATTATCCTATATCTATGCATGAATATAAATTTTTAAAGACTTGCAGTATTAAAGCTATATATTTGTGTCAGCAAATTGTACATAATCTGTTTGTAAATATTAGGAACTCTAAACCCTTCGGCCAAATTCTGCTATAAAATGCGCACACAGAGCTCTGACAGTCTTCTACTGAAGTTATGCACGAACAACAGAAAGCATAATTTGACTGAGTGAAATCCATTCTTTTTAGTAGCCCGAAACACCAGAAAAGTAAGTTGGGCTAAATTCTGATTATTATAATTGAGATAACAACACAGTCAGCTATGTTACTGTCATTTAAAAATATGCTGGCAGAAAAGAACAGAATTATAGCTGTTCTGTTGTAAAGCCATATAGAAAGGTCCTACTGTTTGACCAGATGCTGGGTCTCTAAAAAGACCCTCTAAAACCTCTGTTAAGAAACTGAAATTCCAGCTATATTTGTGCATGTTGATAGAATAGCACAGCAAAACATTAAGTCACCAAACAGATCTCATTAACAAATTTTTCCCATTCCCTGCACCAAAGGGCAAATTTTTGACATCAGCTACTTTGGCGTGTGGCTCACCTCACTAGTGACATGAGTAAATGAGATTAGAATTTTTACCCAGCATAGCCTGAATAAGCTAAAATGATATATTCCTTGTCTGAAATATTCTTAAATTTTAGTGCTGGCCTCATTTTACTGTCAACTCTGTTATGGAGCTTGCTATTCTAGTGACACATCTGTATCTCATGAAATGAAAAAAAACATGTTTAGAACCTTCACATACTTCTGTAATCCTCTAAGTCTCTGGAAAGGTACCAGTTCAGAAAAAGAGTAAAAGAGTTCAAGACGAAATTTATTAAAAAAGTCATCTTGCATACCTTTCCTCTGCATTGCACTCCAACAAATTCTTCCAGTTCCCGTTTTCATGAGCGATAAAGTGAATTACATAGTTCTTTCTTAGGAAAGTCCTAAACTGAACAATTTGCTCTTTGACATAGATTTTAAGATGGAATTATTTAGATTTGTTTTGTTTTCATTTTCAAGGAGAAAGACTTCCTTTTTTATTTTATTTCATTTTTTTTTTTTGCAAAATTAGCATATGGATATAGACCTGGATGTTAAAAACTGTGGTTAGGAGCTGTCTGATCCAGGGCTTGGGAATGGGTTAATCTCCCTTTATCTCTGTGATTTATAGCATTTTTTTGCAAGGACAATAAAGTGTTATTACAATTCAGTGTGTGTTACTGCTCTCTGAGGAAAGGGCAACCTATTAGCAAAAGGCACAAAAACCAATGTAATTTAAAAATAACACAACATAACTGGTATTACTTTAGAACATGCTTATATGGAAGGGAACCAGAGGTTAATTGTGCAAAATAATATTACTGCACATCCACATGCCGTTTCTAAATGTTATAGTACATTAAAGGATACTGCAGTGAATTAATAGTCCTAACAGTGATGATAAACATGACTGGACTTGAGGAGGTATCCTGAAGCTGCTTTCTGTCAAATATAGGTAATATTAAGGAAACAAGTGTACAATTGCCTTTGAACAGTGTTAATAAGACATTAAGAGTAAACAAAGATACTTTAAAACAAAACTTCCTTATTTTATCTTAACAAAATATTTCTAAACATCTTTAGTAACAGAGATGGAGTGACCTTGCAGAGGAATTTGGCAAGCTGATATAATGTATGTGCTGCTTCCCCATTTAAGGTGTCACAAGTAGAGCTYACTCATGTGAAGCAAATTTCCATCTAGCTTTGGGTGGTGCAGCCTTGGCATCTTTCTGCACTTTGACACAGCTGTCAACGGTAGATATTAAGGTAATATCCCCAGGAAGCCTAGACTACTTCCCAACAAAATAAAGTCAGCACAACCAAGGCTGAACAAATAATTCTAGCCAACAGTCATGTCAAACTAGTGGCTTGCAAATGCTGAGGTGTTATGGGAAACACAGAAGTAAATGGAGGCTGAGCATCTGTCTCAGAGACCTTTACCTTTTAGTGTCACCTGGCTTGGAGTGCTAGAGGTCATCTTTAAAGAAAGCTATTCAGTGCTGCAGCAGGGCAAGTGAACTTTTATGGGAAATTTTCTATGACAAAGAGAGGAGTCAGATGCCTTTCATCTTTCTTTTCCATAAGTGTGGGGCACATTGCCTGCTTTTGAAAAATCTCCCCTTGAATGGTTGCAGAAATGTATTGGAAATTCTATTGCTTTCTGACAACTTCATGACTGGAGCGTTGCAGCTGGCCGATCCCAGGGAAGGACAGGAGCAAAAGGCTTAATTGATTGCACGGTGTTTTAGGGCACTTGTAGTTTTATTGAGAAACCCTGTCTGTTGAAACCCAGATTACATGGGTACAAGCAAAGTCAGTAGTATTCCAGTCAGCTTCACAGCCCAATCTCTGTAAAGAGAGATGTACAATTCTCATTGCTGCTCGGTGCGGTCCAGAGCTGCGTGCTCCTAAATTTGGCTGAATAGAAGCAGCACAGAACTATTTGCTGCAGAAATAACAAGCTCTGTTGAAAGAAGAACTTCGCTGAAGGTTGCTATGCAAGTTACAACTGAATGTTTGTAGGGAGAAACTTAAATTTCTCTGAGTTTCACTTGTATCTGTCTTAAGGACAGTTCTTTCAAGAAATGATAGACAACAGTTTCCTAAGACTTTCATATGTGTACTGATCTCTTATTGCCATAAGCAAAAAGGTACAGGATAAAGCAAAGTAAACAAATACATTACAATGCAGTGCACACTCTAGAGCGTTGTAATTGTAGGCATAATTGTAACAGCAGGTCTATGTTGTCCATCTAAATAGAGATCTGTAATTCAGACCACGCAGAAGGCAATGTGGTTTGCACCTCTCAGTATCATAAATCTAAGGCTGGAATTTTACTCCCAGTGGGTAACATCACAACTTTCTTCTCTCTGTGGTATTGTCATCAGCTGCAAGGATAATCTTCTACATCAATTCAGTGCTAATAGGACTCACTGGATATCATCACCAAAGTGTCTCTGGCCAATTAAAGTTTTTAACTTAGTCAATCCAGTATAAATATTCTTTAATACCAGTTAACACAATCCATTCATCATTATGATAGCTTTACAACTGTGCCGGTTTTTGCAGACCTTGGAGTACATACAGTAAGGAAAAAACCCACCAACTGAACAAAACATCATCTTGTTATTGAAATACCTTCTTGATATTTTTACATGCAATGTGATATCAGAAAGAATGTATGTTCCAGGAKAGATGTTCAATTAAATCTCTTGTTTTCATTCCTGAAAGACTACCACCACACATTTTAGATTGTTCTGCTGCACTATATTATTAGGAGCAAAATATATTATTAGGCTTATTTAAAGAAGGCATGTCTTCCCTATAAGTGAGTGGTCCTGGGAGGGTTTGGGTTTTTTTTTTTTCAGCGCTAGTTATATTACTTCCCCACAACAAGATCGTAATTACAGACTAAAGAGGAAAAACAGATTTACAGTTGGACGACAGTGAAGGCAATAATCCTAACAAATAGAGGACAGAGCCTTATAAAAAAACAGTTATGATTTTTTCCTTGTCCCTGACTATGTAATTTCCTTGTTCTATCTGTGGGAAGACACACATTGCCTGAGCTACTCCTGAGGCTCTCCAAAGTCATCTTTCACTCTTACATTTCAGCAGCAGGCACTTACAGCAAACTTTCATTCCATCTAACAGCTGCGTATTACCTAAGAAACCTCAGCTGCAGGACTGTTCAGTGTGATTCTTGGAACATAAAAATGATTGTTTTTCATTGAAATGTTCTGGTCCAATTTGACCCATAGAGACCAGCAAATAGTGAGTGCCTGAAATAAAGCACTTTCAGATGACGGGAGAAAAGGACTGGGAATTAGGAGACTGAGGGTATTAGTTCTTGCTCTGCCACTGGCTGCCTGCATGACCCTGGCCAAACTGTTTTCTCTCTCATGTTTCCCTTCCTMTCTTTTGTCTACTTCAATTGTAAGTTTTCGGCATTTGTTTGCACAGGCAGTAGGACAGTGCAATTCCATCTAAGAAAGGGCACATTTACAAAACCAGGCAGTCTTTCTCTCTCATTAACTTTGACAATCTCATGTTGTCATGGTTGTGTGTTGYTTTGTTTTTTTTTGCGGGGGCGGGGGAGAGAATTTGGAGGGTCTGCTACTGAAATTGTATCTTTTTGTTCAGGGGAGAAAGTAATTTTCTCAATTTTGAGCCTGCTCCTTCCTCCCTGCTGAGCTGAAGGCGCAGGGAGGTATGTGTGGAAAGGGACACTTGTCCTTTGCCAGCACAGGCCACTGGGAATGGCAGCTGGTGATCACCGGTGCCTTCTCCTCCCCAATCTGCCTTTTCCCTCGTGGAGTGGCTTCACCATGGCCTAAGAGGGGATTTCCCTCACCCAGCTTCAAAAAAACTATGGCTCAGACACGGTCAAACATGAATTTGGTAGAAGAATTACATGCAAGACAGAAAACAGAAAAGACATAAAAGCCCCTTCATGCCTAGATTGTCTGTATCCAGACAGTTTTTTAGCCTGCTTGCAGTCATTGCAACATTTTGAGGACTCAGGTAGTTTTCCCCTCCGTCACCAGACTGATTGAGACAGGGTGAATTTCTCTGCCTTGCCCAAGAACCTGGCTGGATTGCTAGAAAGGGTAAGTTCAGACAGGCTCATCTCAGCAAGCGGCAGAAGGCCACTTCAGACACTCGCCTGATGAGCAACCTGACACCTTGCTTGATGAAACCACATCACGTGAGAGTGTAGTGGAAAGCAGAGCTCCTACTATATAACCGCAAGGAAACAATCTCCTTTTCTCCTTTTACTTAGTCGTTGGATGATAGGAGAGCCCCCACATTAGGCTGGGGAATAGCTACAGAAGGAAGTGAGGGAATAGGCATGTGTAGGGCAGGGAGGGAGAAAGACAATGCTCCAGCAGGTGAAAACAGGGGAGAAATTGTGACCTATCCTGTACAAGTTATTAACAGTAGTTCCCAGATGATTTTTATTAATAAAATTGTGGCCTAATTACACCACCTTCCTTGAATTTTGTTTTACTTTCTATGCTTCTGGGACAAGAAGCAGAAAAGATTCAGGAGGAATTGGAAGATAGCCTGGGAGAGAAAAATTCCTGACATTTTAAAAGATGTATTAACCAATATACAGTAACTTTGCTCATGGGAAAGTAGAGGGAGATGGAGGCTAGAAAAAGATGAAATGGAATGAAAGGAAGAGCAGAGCAATGTGGAAGAAATGAAGTACACAGTGCAAATTCTTAACTCATAAAAGAAAAACATTATTGTCAAATACTGTGCATAATATGTATGAACAATGAATACTTGCTAAATCCTGTACAGAAGCATGAAGGGTATGGAAATGTCTGCCAGCATCTCCTTTCCTAAAGAGATCCAGCCAGCCAGGGCAAAATTATGCAGACAGCCTCACAGGAGCATGCTCTGTGGAGTCCAGTTTTCTCCCCTCCTGTCCTCTGATGTTACTAGAAATAGGACCTGGAAAAAAGTGGCTTTTTTATTCTCAACAATACAGCAGTGGAATATCCAGGCCTTAATTCGTAAAGACTCCTTCTGAATAGTCCTGCTGTAACCTCAATGGACTCTCCAAAGTGGGGAAAGCTCAAAGACATTGCAGGCTGAAGATGTCCTCTTGTTTTCCATTTTATTTTTAGGTTGAAACTTGCTTCCTAAAAGGCTTCTGTTACTATGGTTGTAACTGTAATGGTCAAAGGACATAGACAAGCTAAAATTTGCAGGCCTTTACTGGAACAACTGATACAGCAGGGAAATGTAGATAATCTTCCTCTCATACAAGCCCTTACTGTCTTTTTTTTCCAACTATATTGGTCTATCTAATAAAATATGCTACTTCCACCTACAAACCTTATCTTGCCTGTGAAAAGACAGTAATTCATTTACTTCTGTAAAGGCCTCATAATACTATTTTTTTATGCTGGAACAATCACGAACAATGTGCCTGTGTATTTGATAGTCTAGATTTGAAGCACTAAAGGCAATTTATGACATATCTCGCTCAGCATTTTTTTTATTTTGGGTCTCAAATGCTTAGCTTAACTCATAATCAGAAAGTAGATTTACAGAAGCCATTGCAGCTTTAATAGTTGAAGGACCATTAGCAATTTAGGAAAAGGTAGTAGATAAAAAGGCTGGAAATTTTAGAAAATGCTAATCCTTTTCATTACTGAAACACACTCGCCTTGCCCGAGGCATCATTCCTAGAGAAAAAAAACAGGCTGCATTAAGATTTAACTGCTGGGTTGAATTGAATTTTGTTTTATCACATTTGTACATGGTAAATGTATATGAATAACTAGTCCTTCCTGCAAAAGGTATGATCAGAGCCTTGTTTGACATGTTTGTAATTATCTGTGCAAAGACTGGTGAGTGTATTGGGGAATGCTATGTCCCAGCAGTGGCAAACTGCTCTATCCAGTATAAAATAGACTATTTCTAGTTAAAAGTATTTGAGCAGACAAGCTTAAAGCACATTCATTGCTGCTTGTGTAAGAACAGCTCCTCTGTTCAAATGCTAGCAGAAAGTGAACACAAAAGAAGCATTTTGCTCAGCTGTAGTATGTAGTTTCACATTATTTACATTTTGGGCAGAATCGCATCCTGTTTTGTTTTCACGAGAGTATTAAGCATGTTTTTGATACTGGATAAGTAGTAAAAAAAACCAATATTAAGGACATAGCAATATATCCTAGGTACCTATCACTGTAGCAGACAAGCACCATGGCAGATATGGATAACAGAGACAGACATTACAGATTCAGCTGTCATTTTGTTGTGTCAGCTTACCTTCTAAACCTGTCTGAAAGAGAAAGGGAATAAACTGCTGTTTGACATGCATGCAAGAAAATTTGTTCTGCTGTTTATGTACGTGTAAGACTGAAGGATTTCTTTTGGTTCTACTATTAGCATAATCAGAAACATTGCACTCTATCAATTTGTTAAAGTAATCTTTGTTGTTATTATAGGGCAAAATAGACAGCAGGATAAATCCTTTGTTCAGTTACATTGGGACAAATCCAAAATAATCACACTCATAACAAATTTACTCTGGAGTTACACTGGGCTAAATGAAATTAGAAAACATATTGCAAACTTACATGTATTACCAACAGTTACGGGTGCCTAGTGCAGGAGATGTAACATTACCACTTAACTCAGTTTTACCCTTTCACACTGTTTTTTGGGTGCTTTTTGCTCATGTCAGCTGCTCAGAAGACTAACATCTGTTAGAAAAAATAGAATGAATTTTGTATAACCGGTATCTTGTAAATCCTTGGATTTTCAGATTTCACACTTCATCCAGTGTGATTTCCTGGGAGATCCCAAATCCACCACCTTTTAAACTGACAATATTATAGCTGAGGCAAAAGTTCAGTAGAACTCCTAGGACTAGATTAGCATTTTTCTGGCAAAGAGGTAAAATTATATTAACAAATTTTGTCAAGGACTTGCTAGATGTACTTAGGGAGCAGACAGTCTGAGAAGCAGTCAGTACCTCCAGAGAAGTGGTTAGTCGTCACCTGGGTGGTTCTAAATGTACCAAATTGTTTAAACAGCAAATGACTTTAAATATGAAAGGAGGCTTCTTCCAAGAATTGTTATACTGAACATCACAAAATTGCTTTTTTTTTTTCCCCAGAGAGCTAACCTCCATCTGTTTCTGAAAGAGCTTAGCATTCATAAAGTAACAAATTATATTTCAGAGCATAGCTCTTTATCACTCACCAGTTAATGGGGCTAAGAAAAGATTTCAGATGATTCTTATGACTGCAGTGCAGGCTCAGAGAAAACAAAAAGAGCAGGATGGAGATGTTATGAAGGCATAGTTATTTGGCTACAACTTAACCTCTTACAGTCAGAAAACAACAAAAGGACACATGGCATTTAGGGCACTACAGAAAACACTGACATTAAGCTGGTCATATTTCAATGGCATTCAGAAGTCTGAAATACTATTAGTCAAGCAACAGATTGAAAGGAGTATAATGACAGAAAGCGCTGAAAACTGCAAGAGACAAATAACAAGGGATACCATATTTTAGAGAATACACAATTTCCAATTTCTCCCTCTTAAAACAGTAGAGTGCCAGAAAGCAGCAATCATCAGGTGCATCACAGACCAAGATATTTCAGGGACTCAGGACTCTTCTTTGTGTGTAACTGTCTCTGAAAGTGTTGGAGAATTTCACTGCGTATTAACCACCTAACTCCAGAATCAGCTTTGTTTGTTTGTATTGCTGCAATATTGTTGGTTGGTTACTGTATATTCATGGAAAATGGGAAGCCAAGTCCCAAGTTCCCCTTTATGTGATACCCTCTGACCAAGCCACTGCTTAGCAAAACTCTATTCTGTCTTGCTATGGGTCATTAGGAAAAGTATTTTTGGTGTTTTTCAGCTCTGATTGGCTAGTAATGGAAAAATTTAGCCTCAGCCCTGAGATGCCTTTGTGATGACAGTTTTGATAAAACCAATGTTCCACAAAAGGTTTCTACAAGGTAGTATGAGTCAACAAACATTGTGATGGCTAATTGGCAGGCCTACCTTAAAAAAGAATAGAAATATCTCTATGTAGTTGCCTTTCCAGTCTTACTTTTCCACCCCTGTCCTTACACATGAACATTATAACATACTTTCAAAGTCCGTATCAGACTTTTTCCTTAGGTTACTTGTCTCAGTCAAGACATTTGAAAGATGGTCCTCACCCAGTGGATAAATATTCAGTGCATCTTTCTTATCCAGCCATTCAGTGGATATCCTATGTGATGCATCATCTGAACCTTGAATACTACATAGAATTATCACTTTCTATATAGGCTAACTTTTTAAAAAAAATTGTTTTAACTCAGGCAAAGAAACACATTTTCCCTTTAATTTCTTTGTCAATGACTGAATTTGTTAACAGAAACATTTCCTCCCCAACCCCCAAAAATCAAACTTCAGGCATAAAAAACACGGAAAGATTGAAAACGGCAAAGTTAAAAGCAACTGAAAACCTGAATTTGATAACAGACAATTTTCAGCGTATATGTAACTGCTGGTAATACACTAATCCTTTTGTAAACACTCCCACACCTCTCCATAATGTACATAGATGAATAAAACATATAGTAGATAATCACAAATGTTGTAACCATGACAGTTTTATTAGTGCTAATAATACTGTTTTATATACTCACAAAATATATAGCAAGCAGGCTAATACTTTTAAATTGGCTGAATCTCTCTCGTTTGACAGTGGCATGCTTACCCTGAATTTCCAGAAGGATTTATTTCGTTTTGGTCTCCCACCTTCAGGGCAACCATTTAGAAGTACCCTTCAGGGGTTCAGTATTTAGGAGCTGATCAGCATTTCTAACGGCAGCTCCTTTAGAGGTAACTCACTTCACAGAAGTCATAATGCATAACACATATACAGCTCTGCCAATAGCATAAGAGCGGCTGTGGCACTGTTGAGCTGAAACAGGGAGAAAGGATGCATTTAAAGAGACACAATACATTTCTCTGGTTGACTTGGCATAACCTGATCCGATTTTCCTTTCAATTTGCTGCAGTCCCACATGTAAGTCAAACAGAGCACTAACACATGTATCTGCAGCGGCTGTAACAATAAACTTGCTTGGGCATTGCTGGCTTTTTTTTCAAATGCACGACTTCTGTTATGACTTCAGTATAGTGACATTCTTTACTTTTTTAATAGGATACATTGCGACCTGATGGTGTGCTGCCCTTCTGGTTTGAAGGTTGTGCATTTACTAGAACACTATTTTCACATGCTTGACACAGGCAGACAGATGGGCAGGATCCTTAGTAAACTGAGGGTAAATCAGAAGAGAAGGTAGAATTTCTGAGGTTATCAGGACCTTGTTGCTGCATGCCATCTCTTTACTGCTGATGTTCCCGATGGCTGTAACCCCGCTGGCTGCACTACGCGCGCTCGGTTTGAAGAAACAATGGAAGGTCTCATCTGTCCATCTAAAATAGCATCAGTCTTCTCCATTGTGAAAGCAATCTGCAAGACTAAAACCTTTTGAAAATCCATTCACTAGGGTTAAGATAGTGTCGTTCAGCTTTTAAATATCACAGATTCTGAAATGCCCATAAACCAGGGGAGAGGACTAGGGGGGAAGTTTGTTCATTCAGTGTTGCAGAAGCCCTGGCTGCAGGCTGCCGTGCCACAGCTCCAGGAGCATATGGTCCTAGCAGGGAAGAGGCAGCTACCGAGGGGCTTTCAGGGGGTCAGTCAGTGATTAGCACTCAAGAGATGCTGCTGGAAATCTTTGACTGGAAATCTTGTTGGACCTACCACTTTGGCACGGATCTCAAACCTACTTCTGAAGAAATCTTAAACCATTTGTGCTCATAGACTGCGAAAAACAAAAAGCCTTGCGTACTTTCCTGGCACTCTCAGTACAATTAGAGCACAAAGCTGCAGCCTGCACTGAGCAATTCTGTTGTTTTTTGGGGGTGCCTGAAGAAACGGCTGAGAGCATCCTCCTCAACGATCTCGCTCTTAAGTGTTCAGCAAACAAAAGTTTGTGTTGTTGCTAATGGTATATGATTTCTCATACCTTTTAACTCTCCCATGGTGAGTCTGGGGACAACCTCCAGGGACAGCAGTAAGAGTTTCTGAAATGTGGGGGATAAAGATGTTGAAGTCTGCAGATGAAAATGGTTTTGAATAAAGGAAACTGAAAACAAAAACAGTATCAGCTGAGGATACTTCTGTAGTTCTACAATCCTTATCCTTTGCGAGGGAGAAGAAAGTAGAGAAAAAGAATTTATTTTACGCAAAACTGGAAGAAAGCTTTAGGCTTTTGATTTTTAAAAAAGTAAGTGAAAGTCTAGGCCTTATTATATAGTTAAAAGCTGAAAATAATAACCTGAAAGGAGATTTTTTTTTTGAACAAAATAGCAAAAACCTGAAAAACTCAACTAAACTTAAAATCCCTCTATATCCAAAACCCAAGGTTTGAATACAGTAGTAAGATTAAGTGGAAAGTAGTTTTGCACTAAAATAGAGAAAAATGAATCATTTTACAATTCTGCATATATGAGGCAATTGCAGGAAACAAAAAATACAGAGAGAGGGAGAAAGAGAGAGACAGAGAGTGTGTGTGTGTGTGTGTGTGTGTGTGTGAGAGAGAGAGAGAGAGAGAGAGAGAGAGAGAGCGCGAGAGAGATAAATCAGGTATACATAAAAAATGCAATATGCAATTGACCCTGAAGCTGCTGTGATTTTGATAGATAAGGCCAGCTGAACCAGAGTTGTGAGATGTTATAGGGAAAATGTTTTTACCTGCCTTTGCTAAATGCCTTTCCATCCCCCAATACCTCATTCTCCATTTTATTAAAAGGAAACTTTGTTGTTTATTTTCTTGGAAAGCACTGAAATGGACTTAGGCATACACCGTTTTTTTTAAGACTGAGAGCTTAAAGAAATAATTACTAGCTCATTCAAAAGCATTAACACTACTATTGTTATTATTACGTTTCTGTTAAACAGATGTTTTTGGCCAAATGTAATGCAGAAGTAAGTTTGCTTTTTATAAATCATAAAGCTAGTGAAAACACTTCCATGGATTTCCTGCTAGAACTGTAGCGATAAAACAAGAAAAATAAAGACAAGCCTAAGAAAAAAAGAGCCCACAGAAATTCAGATTTTGCTGCATTGTGCTGGTGTGTAAGAAAAATAATTTGAAGTAAACTGGCAGTACTGGGCTGATATCTTTTCATATGTCCTGAAAGACATCCATCAATATCCTCAGTGATGAGCACCCTCAGCTGGCTCACGCCTCATGCCAAATTAGGGGGAGCTGTCAGTGCACCAGAGGGCAAGGTGTCATTTAGAGGAAGTGCAACAAGCAGAAGAAATGGACTGACAGGAACTTCATGAAGTTCAAAGGCAAATGCAAAGTTCTGCCCCTGAGATGGAGCAACCCCACGGTGCAGCACAGGCTGTCACTCTGCAAAAAAGGATCCAGGGTCTTGGTAAACAACAAACTGCACAGGAGTCAGCAATGCACCCTTGCAGCAATGGAGACTGACCACATATTGGGCTGTTTCAGCAAAAGCAGAGCCAGCAGGCCAGGGAAAGGGATTATTCCCCTCTACTTGGCACTGGAGAGACTGTATCTGCAATATCATGTTTCATTTAGGGCCATGCAGTCCTAGAGAGAAAAACTGCTGTGAGTTCAGTGGAGGGTCACTGAGGTGGTGAGGAGAGGGAACTGGGATGGTTTTGCCTCGAGAGAAAGTCAAGGGAAATCTAAGGGGGTTATAGAGAATGGTAGCCAAATCCTTCTCAGAGGCACACAGTGAAAAGACAAGAGGCAACAATTACTTGCATCAAGGGAAATTTGGACTGGATATAGAAAAATTTTACAGTGAAAGTGGCTAAATCTGGAATAGGAGCCCAGAAAGTATGTGGAATCTCCATCGCTGGAGATTTTCAAAGCTTCAGAGATAAAAGCCCTGAGCAATCCTTATCTGACTTTGAAATCATCTCCGCTTTGAGCAGGAGGTTGGACTAGGTGGCCTCCAAAAGTCCCTTCCAATCTGATCTTTCTATGATAGTATGATTCTTTGAAATTATTTATTCACATGGGAAGTTTAACTCTCCAGAATGAAAAAAAAGCAAAAGTTTACAAAATCTTGTAAAACTGAGCAGAACTAATTTGAATTAGAAAACTGTTTCTATAGCACTACTCTGAACTCCTGACTTTTATCCATATACCTACTTTTGCTAAAGCAAACAATCTCAGGGACTAGTAGCTAAAGATCTAGATCCAAAAAGGAAGTATAATGCAACAATACAGAGCATTGCTGTTCCTAAAGTTTAGGTTCCCATACCAGCAGTGAGATTCAGAGTTAAACATAAGAGATGTTTTTGTTTCCCCAGCAGAATGCATATTCCTGGGCATGGCTTTATGCTTCTCCATTCTTTGTTGTAGGTTATTTGTAGCTCAGTGCATTGAAAACATACTCTTGTAAGGCAGWCAAAGCCCAGCTTCCTACATATCCCAGGTACCTTTGTTGCATATGAYATTGGACTGTCCTAGTGAGGACCTCACATCTAACATGACTTCCTAGCACTATGTAAGGGCATCAGTCCAGACACCAGGAGACAGGGGAGACCTACATTTTCTGCCCCACCAGTCTCTGAAGATGGATTAAATGCTATGTCTGAGTGCAGGTTTGCATCCTGACRGTTTGGCTAGGGGGAAAATTTGAGTCCTAATTCCAGCCTAATCTTTGGAATATGGTAAGGATCTGCCTCTAGGCTCTTGGTGGAATAAATGTAGAGATCTGGTCACTCAGAAAAGAACGGTGTGTGCCAGAATATAGAGCAGAGCTTTGCGAGTAGAGCTGTGCCTTAGGTCTCGATCCCCTGGCAGAGATAGCACGGACAGTGAGAGTTCATATATCCCTCTCTTCACCCAGGGTTTGCAACCTGCCACCATCTCCTGAAAATGGGCATGTACAACCTTTCTTTCAGAAACAGGTAGGCAAGGTGGAGGACACTATCCTCAGCGCCTCTTTATACCTTAGCACAGAGGTTAGTGAGCTCACTGTGGAAGAAAAAGATGCTTCCTCAACAACAACCTCATTGAAGCCTGAGAAGCATCTCATGTCTTAGGAAGTGTCCTAAATGCCAGCCTACAGGTTGTCAAAGGAGGGAGGGAAAGGGAAACATTCCCAGTTCTGCTGAGAGAATTCCTCTACTGCTCAGAAAATAACCCAAGCCTCTTCTGGAAAGGGAAAGGGAGGGAGAAAGTTGGATTTGGTCTCATCTCAAAGGCTTATGCTCTGCAAGTARACATACACACTTCAATAAAGGCTGGCTCTGTGTTCCTTACCAGTTTTCCACTGGGTAACTACTTATGCAAAGACATGTATACAAGCCAGAGAGCATTACAGATGTGTTTTAAGAACCACGTTCACAGAAACCTGCACAGCTAAGCTCAAGTATACTGGTAGCAAGTACAGGCCCAGCAGCCCCATTCAAGCATGATCCCATGGCACCCTTACCTTCTGTGTTTTTATGACAGGCAAGAGAAGGACCTCATTCATTTCACAGGTACAGCCAATCCTTTTCTTTAGGAGTGCTTCTTCAGGTGCATTCCCCAGTGCAGGGCACAAGAGAAGCTACAGTGCTGTCTGGAAATATGAATAGTGACTGTGCTACYGAAAAGCAGGGTGAGTAGTAGCTCCTTATATTCCCAAGTAAATATGTGCTTGAGTATTGGTTCGTGCTGGTAGACTGCAGCCTGTGCTACTGAGCAATTCAATGCTACATTGTTGTCCTCTATTTTGGCAGTGGCAGCATAAGCCAGAGCTGCTTTCTCGTCATAAGATGAGAGATTTAGCTATGGAAGTCTCTGATAACTAGATCCAGTGTGTTTCTTAGTTTTTCATGCTGACTAAAATATATTTTGATTCCACTTTATCTACTATACAGCACATTTACTTGTGCKGCAAACTGAACAGAGAAATATGCTCTCTGTTACCAGACACTTGATTTACTAATGCCCTGTGGCCTTAGGAATAAGTTATTTCAGATTTATGATGCCAAATGTATACTTGCTTTGACTACACAAATAATTCTACACAAACTGACTTGTCCCTCTGCAAGAGGTCATTGTTATCAAATATTCCATATGCCTGTTAGAAATTCAGAAATATGTATTAATTCAAGGAAACTCAGAATCCAAAATGTTAACAATGAATTGATTTGCAATGGATGTCTCTTCCAAAAGAAGAGGATCCAAGATGGTTGCTTAAGACATAGGAGTGACACCCGTGCAGTCTGAAATTTGCATTTTCATGAAAGTATGTCCTTACCTCCTGACCTCTGTCAAATCTGCTTATGTTCTTCAAAACATGAAGAACATGTCTTTTCCTTCACAGTGGTGAAGGCCTGGGCCTGTCAAAAGAGGCAAAATATGAATTAAGATGAACAAGACTGTGTCTTTAAAATGAGCTTCACCGATGGACATCAGTTTCTAGCTTATCCCGAGTTACTGTAACAGCTTCAATCAACCCGAAAGTTCATTGTTTCTTTTCAATTTATAAAAGCTGCATTTACATTATAAAGCAAAAGATAATCCTTGTGAGCTAAGATAAATCCATAGACAGTGCTCACTTTAGTTCTTATTAGAATCTGGAAGTTTATTATGGAAAATGTAAGTTGTATGATTTAGTCTTTCAAACTGACAACATTGTCCATATTATTTCTATATTATAAGTTTTTATTTCATATATATATATATACATATGTCTTTATATAAAGAGGATTACTAACTTAAAACCTGTATCACAAACACTGATCCATACAGTGAGGCAATTACATTACAACAGTTAGATATTTAGGGGGATAGAGCTGTTCCCACTGCAGTCAATAGCAATTTAGCCATTAACTTAAATGAAAGCAAGATTAGGCCTGTATTCTAAAAGAGGCAAATGCATTTATGTAGCTATAGTTAATGACAATGTTAAGGTAAAAATAATGGGTCAGATCATTCATTGTGTACAATTGCCACTGCTACCAAAAAAAGAAAAAAACACCAAAACAGAAATCTTCATCACTAGTGACATCTTATATCACCAATTTTGGAACATTTAGAATATCCAGAAAAGGTAAAAATTACTTCATCTTGGATCTAAAATTCAATTTGGATTTAAATCTAAGTTATAGTTAACAGGGACTCACCTTCATCAGACCTCAGAGATGCTAAAACTCTGCAGGCTGCTGGGGACTTGTGCTTACAAGCTCCCCATGTGTGCAGAGCTTGATGTGGTAGATGGGCTCTGAAAATACCCGTTCTCATTTGCCAGAGTAGGCTGCTGACTAAACATGGAGTACTTACTTGTTCACCTTAAAAATAGATATTATGCTGCTCCCTTTCCATTTCTAAAATACCTAAGGCTGAAAGCTCTCACCTTGGATCTCAGAAGCTGAGGTTCAATTCACTCCTTTGCTGTGACCTGGATGAAGGATGGACAGGCCTAGCTAATAAGCTAACCTGAGGTGGAAACTCCCCCTTCCCTTGCTGTGGAAGCAATATTATCCCATGGAAAAAGAGCTGAGAAGACCCAAGGTAGGCACAGAAGAGACCACATGTGTATGCAGGAGCATCTGGATAGTCACCTACAAGTGAGGCAAGAGGAGATGCAGCCCATCTTCCAGAGGTTTCTTATGTATTTTAGCCAATGACTCCCAGAGGTGTATGAAACTCTTGTTCAAGATAAAATRGCTTCACCAACAGCCTTAGCAGCTGCTAAGGCTTTCCCACTTTGTTTTTCCTTAGCTATTCCATGCAATCAGCTTAAACCAAATGTATAGAGGGGGGTTCTGGGAGGTGAAAAGTTAGGATTCATTTTTCGCAGGCTGTAATAGAGGAATGAACTTGTATTTTGCATAGGCCGTACTCTGACTTCTGCATGGTGTTACGTTTTCTGATCACATCAGGGCTTTTGCCAATTTGAATACAGGTTTCTGGCTCCCTCTCTGTGTGAAGTAAACCTGTACAATTCTTCTCTTAAATTATTTGTAAAACTGGTGGCTAAAATCTGCTAGGTTCCTAGGAAGCTAGCTGTAGGTCTAAAACAAAGGCTGGGAACTACCAGAGCAAACAAGATCTGGCAGAATTGGGAGGTAAATGCTGGTTTCCAGCTCTGTGCAGATTCCCAAAGGCTGTTAGGCATTTTGTATTTTTGCAGAACACTGCCTGTCTTTGCAGCGCAGGAGATGAGGCAGTCTATTCAGCCAATATAAAGAAAGTCTGGCAAAATCCAGTATACCTAAGAGGAATGAAAATGTCAATGTTTCCTGCCACAAGAAAAAGCTTGAGATTAAATAAGAACCAAACTGACCTTTTCCTGTCTCTGAAACCAAACATTAGCAAACATTTTTTTTTTTTTGGATGCTTGAAAATATCTCTTTTATTCCTTTCTTATGGACATTGCTGAAGAAATGAGTGGGTGGTGATGTATTCAAAACATGTCTCATCATGTCTAATTGGCTATATAAAGAAAGCAAATAGCCTCCTTCTTCAAAAACACATAGCGCATTAGTAATAAATTATTATTATATTAATAGACCTGACTTTTGATTGGCCAGAAGGAAAAAGCAATTTTATTCTTGAAGCTAATCAGGATCCAGTTTTTTCAAAATGTTACAGAGAACAATTGTCAGTCAGCTGCCTAAAGCATCCATCAACCACTTGGTTTAATAGAAACAGTGTCATTATAATAAGATATTGTTAAAGAATACTTGTTTCATAGTTTGAAAAAACATGCCTGTGACTTTATTTTATAACTGTCCATGATTTGTCTTGGGCTTTTTTAATCTCATAAATGGAGGCCATTCTCTTATGATAAAGTTCTAGCCAATTGACATTATCTCTTAATTATTTTTGTAATATATTCATTGCAGAATTTGTTCAAGTAAGGAGTTATTGTTTAATTTCCATGATGGATGTGCTCATTTAATGAGTATTAGATTAGTAGAGAGTACACAATTTATATTAACATGCATATGTCATTAAAGAATACATTGTTTTCCAGCAGTCTTCAAATAAGAGCAAGTCTACGAGTTACTGGCCTTGCTTTTGCAACATCTACTCATGTGAGTAGCTCTAGTTAATATTGTTGCTCATGCGAGTCAAGACTACAAAATTTGATCCACAGTTATTTAATTTGCTTTGTTCTGCCTTATTTTTCTTTTGTGTTCATTCACCCACAACACACAAACAATTTTTCTGAGGTTCTTTTCATAATAAGATCCATTTTGATGCTCAAAGCAGACAGAAACAAATCAAAAGAGCAACACTTCTTTCCTAAAGGTGGTGGCAATTTCTGTGCTGTAAGGAACAATCCTGCACTTCTAGGAAAACAGAAAGAATGATCTAATGATAGGTCTTCCATTCTCCAAATTCTTTTATATCAATTAACTCCTATAACGAACAAAAGGATTGAACATTTACAGGATGCCAAAAGGGCACCAGGCTCGTAACATTTCACAGCTGATTAATTGTTACTGTTCTTCTCATTGTCCTGGCAGTCAGGAGGCCCCGTACCCACAGGCGTGGGTGTTCCTAATTCAGCCAGTCCATTGCTCCCATTCGGATCCCTGAGAATTACATTCTATAGTTCTTGCCTTCAGCTTCCTTTAGATTTGCAGTTCTGGAAAACAGGAGAGCTTCAGGTGAACAGAGACATCTGCCTGCCCTACATTGGTGGGGCCCAAATGCGCTTCTAGCTCAAAGCTACAAGACAAAAGTGATGAGGAAGGTAATACTTCCAGTAATCCTACCCCTGCCGCCCTCACACTGCATCCCTCTGCAAGGAACTGTGGGTACAAAGGGACTATGAGACAGGATGGTTGACAGTTCGGGTTGTCTCTAAAAGGCAGCAGTATGTGACCATGAATTTCCCCAACACCAGAAGCTGGGCAGAAGTCCCAGGTAGTATAGACACAGCTTCAGTTACTAAAACTGGATTTAACACCTGATTTCACAACTGTGACTGTGAACTCAGCACTCAACTGTCACTTAATCCTGGAGGCACCTTCACTAAATACCTCCTCTTTGCCCTGAAGTACTGAGAAGCTGGGATCCACGGAAGAACAGCACCAAGGCAACCTGAGGGGACCCCAGCTTCTAGGATATCAGGTCAGGCTTGCTTTGATATTGTATCTTCCATGAATGTTACATTCCTTTCTGTAATATTCCACCACTTCCACAGGAAGAGGTAAAAATAGGTATGAACAATCTTAGCCTGGGGGAAAGGTTTCCTCCTTTTCAGACAAACACCAACTATGTGTCAGCATCCACACCTCATTTTCCTGCTGTATTCAGAAAAATTGTGATCTGTGTCCACCTCCCTCAAAGAAGAAATGGACGTCCCTACCCTCAGAGAAGGGACATGGGACGTGGGATCCAGAGAGGTGCCAGATCTTACCGGTAACTTTGGTTCAGACAACAGGGCCTGAGCTGGGGGTGTGATTCAGACGCCTCTCTGTGCCTGGGATTTCCTATAAACTGGTGATGGGTAGTTCCTGTTGCCCTCATGGGACATGTACCTCCCTGATTAGCAGCTCTGAATTCTCTTTTTGCACTGTATAAGGATGGTTTGGTTTCCATGCAGGTGTCCAGGCACCCCAAGATTAGACATTATGGCACCAAGCCTATGATCTTTAAGGACATAGTCCTATTTGGGTAAGCATTTTCCAAGACAGACATAAAGCAATTCCTTAGTTATTTTTTTAATGACTAAATCTCCAGTAAGTTTTTGATTGCCCTGGTGCTGGTTGATTTGTGTGAAAGCTTTCAGCAGCTTTCAGGGTAGAACTGCATTAAAAAGTCAGCTTATGCATATGCAGCTAGTGGTAAATAAACAAGTATCTGTCTAATTAAAACACATCCAGGAAAGTCTAAACTAATTTAACATCTAAATGACTGATGATAATGGGGTAAAGGAAAACCAGAAATATTAGCCTTTTAAAAAATTATTTGGCCTAAGAATTGTAAATTGAATGGAGATAAGCATCAAGGCATCTAGCATGAGAATCCAAATGAAAAAAATTGCTGAGACAAAGTTATGGAAAGAGATAAAAGTCTGTGTGTACTGTAAGTAAAAAGATGTGGCAGAAATGTGCTCAGCTTCCCCAAAATACTATTAGCATCTGAGAAAAACACTGCTGAAATGTTACAAACTAATTAAACTGGGCATACAAGGGAACCAATGGGAATAAATTATTATGCAAATASAAGATTTTTACTACACAGAGCAACTGCTAGGAGTCGAAGTCGTATTAAGCAAAGAGTGGGGTGAATCTCTGTCCTCCCGCTGCCTGAGGAGGTGGCGCTCCCACAGAGAATCTCGGTACCCCAACACTGCAGCATCGTGGTTGAGTGGAAATGAACCTGATTGCCAGAAATGGTGTAAAATCCTGTAGAAGGGAGGGAGGGTAGGGAGGAAAAATATACCTGGAACTTCCTGCAGAGGGAAAAGGATGCTAATGCAGGACTCCTAAAGCAACAGTGCCATCTGCCGCGGATTCTCTTATGGTAGAAAGCTGATTTTAGCTCTCTCCTAGCCTGGTATGGCCGAAGACAGCAAATCTGATAAGCCCCCATATAACACTGAGCTTAGGAGGGCAGGATCAAATCCAGCCATTCCCCTGGCCCAGCCTTTGTACCCATATATGGTARACATACCTAACAAAGCAAAAAAAAAAAAATTTTTTTTTGCAGTGTGTTTATTAAAGATGATGCCTGTTAAAAAAACTGGTTTTCTTTCTCCAGGCATAACAGGACCCCATACTCAGACACCTGGGCAAGGATCAGTCGGCTCTAAAGCTGTTCTTCAGCGAGACACGCATTGTGAATGTGAAAGCAACCGAACAGCTGCTGTCCAGTCTCTTTTCTAAGCTATATTCCTGTTACCTTGTAAAAGGGCTTCCTGTTACTTGTAGAAATGTGGTGTCTATTTCAATCCATGTTTTTATACACAGTCCTTTTCAAAGTGTTCATTACATATCTGCATGCCTTTATACATTATATTTTCTGAAGTAATTATAACAGAAATTCTAATCAATATTATGAATTTTTATAATGCCTTTCATCAGTAGCTCTCAAAACTCATTTATAAAGATTGAACCTGACAAAACTCATAAAATTCAGTTGTAATCTCTCTGCACAAAATCCTAGCGGATTTAAACCTCTAATCCACATATCCATGTTTACGCATCTAATATTTTTAGCCTTTAGATCAGCACCTTTACTTTTTTAAAGAGTTTCCCAAAAAACRTGTCCAGGGCAAAGTAGGAACAGCACTTCAATAATGTGATTCCCTGTCCTATGACCTCCTTCCAGATGCTCAACTCACTTACACCATAAGGACATTTTTATAGGGTGGATCTAACACTCTTAGCTCAAATCATATTACATTTAATAGTCCTGTTAAAAAATCCTCATTACTAATCCTCTTTAAAAATGTTTATAGGAGAAAGCATTCTTGACATCCTCCAGAAACTATGCATTTTTCTTGTTAGATAGTTGCTCAGGCACCTATTCTTTTTGCACATGCAAAAATCCATGACATACTGAATCCCTATGAGTTGTCTGCTGTTAAATTCTTCAGTTTTCTTCTAATTTGCAGACTTCCAAGCCGTCCTCTATGTCCTCTGCTACTGCTGCTAGACTCATTAATGAAGTCTGGAGGCTAGGTTTTTAGAACTGCAGAGTGTGGGATTCTGAGGCAACAGATGCTCTGAGATGACTCAGAGACACTTCATATCGTAGACCTCATCTTTGCAGTCAAGGGTCTTGAATCTGAATTTCAGAAAGAGATGCAAACTATGCTGAAGTTTTTGCGATGCAGAGAACTGAACTTGAAGAACTGATCAGCTCCTGCATGTGTTCAAAACCTGAATCCAGGGCTGTATTGGTAAGGAATGAACTCAGCCTGTCACTAAGGTACCTAAATCTGTGCCCGAGTATACAGCCCCTATAGCATGCATCAAGGAAGTATCTCTTGTGGCTTTCTTTTGGGTAGTAATTTCTCTGTCTTTTTTTGGCTCTTTGGAACTTACATAATTGCTTTATTGGAATGGTCATAAGATTTGGAGCTGCACAATAATTATTACCCTGAGTATCTGACTCTTACATTTTAAGATCTACAACTCTGAAAGAGGAGACACTGTTGGTAGAAGGTACCTTGGGAGGTTTGAATTTATTATAAATCAAAATAATCTATACTGTCTCCTACTCACAAAATTGTATTCTGGGAGCTTGTTAGAGTCAACTCAGAGTTGACTGAGACTCTTAATTCACAAAGATGAGGGACAAGAGACATTTGCATTGAGATAAGAAAAAACTGTTGATCTGATTCTCATTACAAATCAAATTTATTCATTCTGGAATTCAATCTACCATATTTAAGCTGGTTAGTAGGACTTTAAAAATCAAGAGTGGAGTCTTCGTTCTTTAAAAATAGATTTAACAAGATTATCTATTAAAAATAAGAGATACTTATTTTGTGCAAATTTAGCCAACAGRTACTTATAATCAAAGCATGATAACAAGTTCCCATTATTTGGTTATAGGCCTCTGCTGGCTTAGGTCCCACAGTGGGAATTTTTGAGAGAGTTCTTTGTACTCAAGAGCCTAATCAAAAACAAGACTCAGCTCTGTATTTTCCTCCGCAAAGTCAATGGACTAAACTCATCAAAGTCATAGGGATAAATTTAGCTCAATGGGTCTTTGTAAAAATGTTTATAACACAAATGGTGGCTATTCACAAAGGAAGTAACAGAGAGTCTGTAGCTGGGTTTGTTTGTTTGTCACCTCAATCAGCAGCTGGAAGGTATCTCCAGAAAGAAATACAATATATGGCTTCTTGTGAGTCTGAAAAAAGCCCACCCTGGCATTGTGTAAGCTCTTGGTTGCCCAGTTCCAAGAAGATGATGGGCATCTTTGTGCTGCACTTATTAGGTACAGTTAAGAATATTATTAAAAGCTCATAGATGCAATTCATTCCAGCTGGTGCAATAAATAAGTAAATAAGTAAAGTTAAGGATATTTCCTCTGAAGTCAGAAGATTCAGCATTTGCACCGCCTTACCTCTGCTGAGGGAAGGCAACTGCACGTTCAGCGAGGCCTCCACTGGAAACGGCAGTTGTGGGAACTCCCCAAGGCATGTGAGGATTGCTGTACCCCCTGCCAGGGATGGCCATGCCCATTCTCAGGTGTCTTTATCACAGCAAACGCCCATGGGGATCCAGCTTGTCTAGAAACAGCTTTCTGCTGCCAGCAGCCCTCCACTTGGCATTAAGGCATCTGACACTGATGTAAGTGAACCACGCCTTTCATAGCAATTGAATCTTGGTGCCAAAGGCAGGCTCTGTGTTAGAAGCAAATAGTGAAGGAGCTTAGACAGTTGTGCGAGGGGGATGTATAGCAATATCTGTTAGCAATACTTCCCTGCTTTGGCTAAACATTTGCGAGTGCTATTCCAGGTACTCCAGTTCCTGATGTTTTTTGCCAGCAATGAGTTAAATTCCTAACACAGACAAGGCTGAATCAGTGAACAGTTCTTGATTTCCAGCTTTGCAAACACCTTTGACCAGCATCTCAAAGTATAACTGTCTGAGAGCATATTAATGAGCAGCTACTTCCCAATGGGAACTGTTAYATCAGCATTTCTTCTCTTTGTTTTGTTT
Organism: Apteryx rowi; assembly: GCF_003343035.1. Taxonomy (NCBI): domain Eukaryota; kingdom Metazoa; phylum Chordata; class Aves; order Apterygiformes; family Apterygidae; genus Apteryx; species Apteryx rowi. The sequence goes on along the minus strand of NW_020449630.1, from coordinate 909,220 downwards.
CCTGTTGCTATCCTGAGTGGTGACACAGAGCTGCATGAGCAGCTTGAAGATGACTGTAGCAGTGAAGATATCTAAAACAGCCTGGAGGACTTGGGATACAGAAGCAAATATCCTAGCCTTGGAATGACAGCTTTCTTTCATCTGAAGATGGGGTTATGAATACAGCATTTACTGTTATACCTTCAAACAGAAATGATGGCATAATGGACCAACAATTCTGCTGTGATTCTGCAGCTATGAAAGTGCATAAACTGAAAGGCCAGGGGGAATGAGTCTTTTTAAGTTAGCCTTAATTTCTGCACAGACACTGAAGTATAATGGGAAGCCAGAAATGGACATATACAACGCTGTATTTAACCCGTGGGAGTTTTTCTCAAGAAGAAGGGCTGGGCACATTATGTCAGAAATTATGTTTGGTGCTAATGATGTATTAGACAGGAGATAACAAGCCTTTCAGGGATTCCTAAATGTATTACTTGTTAATTTAGGAGGTACCCTAGGTGAAACTCATGAGGTGGTACTAATTTAAAAGGTATTGTGAGTAACTCAAATTGCTAGAGGGCTGAAATGTAAATCCCATTGCCCACCAGGGAAAACAAAAATGCACCTTCTATTAAGTCTCTGATCTGTCCTTTGCTTGCCACAGGGAATAGCATAATTTAGAAAGTTGCCTTCTAGGATGTTGAACAATCATGCCTCATCAGTGAGGTCTCTAGATTAAAAATGTGAATATTTTTGCATTACTAGAGGGRTTATTATATCTGGCTTAATATTTCATATATTTGACATCAAACTACCAACTAAGCACTATAATGTATTAAAATACCCTTCTAGTCATATCATTTGACCACTTTTATATAATGAGGCTCTAACTGCATTTGTTCTGTGATACCATACAGTGATTTCATTTGTATTTTGTAGTGTTGGGCTGAGAAGGGATATTAAACTGACTGTGGCTAGTCAGTTCAGATCTATTTCTGAATTTTTAAGGATTCTGAAACAGTACTTCCTCCTGGAGGAAGAAGAGAAGTTTTTGTCTCAGCCACCAAAGCACAAAACTGATGCACAGTCGCCTTCTGCGGAGTGGGCTGCACCTTCAGGGGCACAGCAGCCAGCTGGAACACTGTTTCCAGCCCCATTTGATACCAGAACTAGTGAGCTGCCCTAACAGATAAATTCCAGTGTCAATGTATCTTATAACATGCTGTTGTGCATACCCTGGGCCCAGCTGCCTTTGTCTCCGCGTGCCTAAAATCCCCACTGAATTCAGTGGGAGCAGTTTCCCGCTGGGTGGGCTGGATTTGGCCCCATCCCATCGCGGTGAGCACCTCATGTGAGCAGAGCTCAAAAATCGCCGGAAGGACGTGGCATGGCACTGCCGAGCTTCAGCCCACATGTTCATGTCAGCTAGGTCCCTCCAAATCAGGCGAGCGAATTTATGTTTCTGGATCAGGTGTTGTTGCCTTCCCTTTTTTTATCCTACCTTTTCTTTCCTGTCCTGAAGTTACAGTAAATATCTCTTTGTGAACAGCACGATCATTACTGCTCTGTGTAATTGTATCTACGTATCATTGCTCCAACTTCAGAAGTGCACCTTCCTTTTTAAAGGACTGACACCGAAAATTAGAAGTGTATTACACGCAGGTGAAAGGGAGTGAGGCAGGTATACTTTTACAGCTGAAATAGAGAATTGCACACAAATCTCACCTTCTACAGCACATGGTAAAACCTGCAATTGGTCAAGAGAGTCTATTCATGCTTTTATATGTTACTAAATCATTCTAAGGCAACATAACACCAGGGGGACTGATATTCCTCATTTCTAAAACAGAGGTAACAGAGGCAAGGAATTTGTCTAGGGCTTCACTGGGAATAGGGATGGGCCTGTAGCAAATAAGTCAGGTGAAGGCTTCTTGTTTGTTTGTAGCTGCACCTGGAGCCCACAGGAGACTCTTTCCTATGTCTTTACCATTTGTGATAACCCTTGAGTATTTGGCTAGCTTAAATGTCCATTTAGAATTTTATTGGAGACTGAGGATTTATGAGCTACACGGGCCACTAAGTGGAAAACATATTCTGATCTTTAGGTTAGTTACTGTTTTCTGAGGCTTGTTAGCCACTTTTTACATATTCTGCTTGCTGTTTTACTTTTTTTTTTTTGTTATCCTCCAGTGAACTGCTGTGTAGTTGACCAAGACAGGTCTCGATTACTGATTAACTTGTTTTGGAGAGCAAATTCAGAAAAGAAGGGTTGAACCGGCATCAGTCAAGCAGTCAACATTAATTAAAAATGTCAAAACTTGTTAATAAGAAACAAAGAAGAAAAACAAAGAGAAAAGGAAGGAGAGTGGGTAGGAATAGAAAAGATACAATGTAATAAAACAAAGGGCAGAGGAAAAGAAAAAGACAGCAAAACAAATGGGAAAATACAGATAACTTGCATAAACGGGACTATACATAAGCTGTCTTGAGCTCTTACTAAAGTAACTGGATGTCTAGCAATATCCTCTAAGCTGGTGATTTTTTTTTCCCCTTGTATTTACCATTTATCTGACATTTTCAAATATATTGTTGCCAGTATGGAAAGGGCCTGGCAAATTTTGAGCATTTCTGCTGGGTATTTGTTGTTGGAACACTGCAGACAAGCCCAGGTCAAACTCAGAACAGCAAATCAGTGTTCTGGGGAGCAGATGAGAGAGGGAAATTGTTGCAGAAATCCCAGCGTGGTGACTCATCACCCTGGGAAGACTGGCAAGAGAAAAGCCATACTTATCTTTATCCAAATCTAGACTACACTAGACTGATGTAAATGTGAAAATGACTTACCCAGAAGAGCCATTAGCTTCAAAGGTAAGTCTTGAAATGTCACAGCTTTGCAACACATTAGCCTACATAAAGCACATTAAATGTCCTCTCTAATGGATACCTGATACACCAGATAAAATTCTGAGTCCCTGGTGAATTTCAACATCTTCCCCGAAGGCTGGTCCTTATGAGGTTTTGGACATTCTGGATTAGTTTTCTCACCTATGCACTCTAATTTCTGCATGCCTGGCAAAGGAAAATGAAACGTGTTAGCTACTGTTAATTCATACACAACTGAGATTTTGAGAAAAAATTAGACATAAAGAAAATCTATCCCTGGGGTCTGCAAAACCAAAGAGTTCCCAAGTCTAACTACAAGTGTTTATTTGTTGTCTGCCCTACAAGCCCTGGGGTATCATTTACAGCAGAGCAACGTAAACATCACCTTTATGTTTGCCCTTCAAGTAGGACTAGAAAATGAAGTACCTGAAGCCTGTGAGACACTGACTTTACATCTCCATACAGTGCAAGAAGAAGCTATTACAAGTCTTGCAATAAAGATTGCTATGTTGACTTTTCCAAATAAGATATGGAAGTTGAAGGGGAGGGGTAAAACATATACATCACCATTTGATAAAAGCCAATTATTATTAAAGTTCTTCTGAACTTAAACTAAATTTTGTACCAAGTGCATTTCACCTCCCTCTAGGGGTAGCTCAGGGAATGAGATGGGAAAATTCTTTAAACTTTTTCATTTGAGCCCCATACAGACATGCAGGCTAAATTAGACTCTAAAGTATTCAGTTTGGTATCAGATATATAAATGTTCTTAGATCAGATTGTGTAGAATTTAACTCCATTTCCATTTTGGTGGGCTATAGAACACATTTCAAATAGTTCACTGTTAGTACTACTAAACTTCTAGTGCCTATGAAACAGAAAATGAACATTTCTGCCTCTGTGATTATTGATCAGTAAAAAAACCAAAGAATGCAATTTGAATTCCTCTGTATTTTTTTAAATTCCTACATTTCGTAATAAAAGGTCCTAATGAACTTCTTGATATCTGAATGGAAGTAAAAGACACTCAGAAAAACTAATGTACAAAAAACTCAAAAGCAACAGAATTCTCCACTGTATGTATTTTAAGTCCTGCTTTGATACCAAGCTACCAGCACTTTATTTGCAGTGAAATATGCTAATATTCAGTCAGCTCACATATATTCCTCAGATATTATATTGCAAAGCACTGTGAAAACCTTCCAAATACTTCAAAACATACACAACCATACGCACACAAGCTCAGAGGGATTTTTTTTAACRAATTGATTTCAAGGTTCCTTAGTATCTTTGTAACTTCATTTGTATGTGGACGGAACACACAAACACCATGTTAGAATCTATTCTTTACAGTTTTATTTCCCAACTGGAAAGAGAGGCTGAATGCACTGAAAGATGCACAGGACTGTTATGCATAGAAATGCCTCTGGAAAGGCATTCTCTTAACCAAATCACACTTAATTGAATGAATTTTCAATACTGAGGGTATTCTTCTGGATTCTTCAGCTCGCTCATCAGGGGAGGCCTGGTACTATTCACAGGGCAATATATTAGTTTGCTCCAGTGAGACTTGTCTGTTTACATAGACAAATAATTTAGGAACTACTAATAGCCTATGTTGTCCCCCATAGGGAATATATGTATACATGCACAGACATTCAGAAACAAAAGCGGGTATACACATACACACACACACAGACTTCCATTATGTTTTTAAAAACAAAAAGGAGGGACAAAGAACAAGCAAAGAAGATATAATGAAAATAACTTTGCTTACTAGGTGGAAGGGATTCTTTCTCTACAGGTTTGCTAGTATGCAATTAATACTTTTTTTTAATTCATTTTGGAATGCTGTTCCTAAAAACTGCAGAGGCTTCTTTAAGTGCATCTTATTCACCCTTTTGTTAGGTGGAGCATTTTAACAGCTAGGGAGAATAAAATTTTCTGTATAAAGTAACTTCAAGGACTGAAGGAGTTTTTGTGATTCTCAATTGTCACTCAAAAGATTTGGTGCAGGGCATTGCAGGTGCCCTGGCATTTTTCTGACATATCTTCCAACCCTTCTCAGAGACTCTGACCACTCTATCATGCTGAAAGACATTGCTTCGTGTGGTGTGGGCACATGCTGCAGACCCAAAAGGACACGGGGGAAGGTATTCACACCGCACAACCTCAGGGGCTTTACTTTAGATGACTAAATTAGGCTGGAGACATCCCTGGGCTCTGTCGCTGGCAGTGGGGGGAGATGCCGGAGGGCAACTTGTAGCACTTCGGGCAGGTTCCTTAACCAGCTCTCTCCCTAGAGGCGTTCACCTCTCTCTATTTACTACAAAAACCAAGTAGGGGGACTAGCTAGCTGTCTTAAATGACTAAGGTAGGTGCAAAAAGCTGGCGTTGTGATCATACCTCCTGTTTTGGATTGGTTACCCAGCTCGTGACTCTTGGCCATGGAGCCTGCCGGTCTCCCRGTCCTCCCCCTCTGTGAGCGGAGGGCGAGTGATCCGACCTTCAGTACGTTTTCACGCTCACCATAGCTGGTCACACTGGCTTTGCAGGAGGAGAGAAGGAATTTGTTACTTGTAAATATGTCCATGACGCAAAGGATGAAGATAAGGAAGAAGAAGAAGGAACATATGTTTCCCTCAAGGACTAGTATCAAAATAAAAAAGAGAAATGATTTTAAAATGTCTGGGAAGTGGAAATTAAAAATAGGATATCCATCAATAAATTTATGGTATCTGAAACTCCTCTGAGCCTTATGAAAACATAAAGCTCTGTCCTTTGGTCTTCTTTTCAGTYTGCCTTGGTAAGCTCAGTTTATGAGGCAGTATAATTTGCAGTGACCTTTTCTAAATCTGTTGCTACACTACCTGCTTCACTGGAAACTACCTTTTTAACCATGCATGACTTGACTCCAGATATATTTGAGTATAAATTTCAGGCTTTGTCACCAAATCTTTCACAGTAGCCTGGTGTCAGAGGCTGCTGTGTCAGTGCAGCATGCTACACCGCAGTACCTGTGGCTGAACTCTGCAGAAACTCTGCTAAGGGATCGTCTCTGAAGGCTGGGGGCTGTTGTTCAAGATAGACAAATGCAGGGAATCAATGGTGGGAGAAAATGAGAAAAGAATTTAAAACTAATAATGTCAGGAGTCTGCTTTTCTCTGGATTGCTTGAAGGGAGAAAAATATTTCTTAGGTAATTTCCACTTTTTTGAAATCTTTATATGAATTTGATTTCCTCTTGGGATATTCAGGGTATTCAGATAACCTAATACATTTCTAAGGAGAACTGTTTCAGTGTCTCTTTCTTCATCTTTTATAATTTTTATTCTTCCTCTTACTTGTACAGAGGAAGGATTATGCAATTTTATAAAAGGATTTTCAGACTTACTCCACATGCGAGTATTAAAGTATACCTCTGTCCCATTATATCAAAAGCCTCATGCACATTTAAACACTTACTGAGTTTTTAAATCTTGTTTTTGCAGTATATAGAATGGCAAATGTGTATATTCTTATATAAATGCAGACCCTTCTACAGTCAATGGAAGATTTCCTTTGGCTGTAATTAGTCCAGGTCATGCTGGTCCAGTTGGTTAGCTCCCATGCATGCGGACTGCAGAAACCCTGTCTTGTAGAAAGTTATATATTTAATATAAGGTGTAAGGCAGTCTGAAGCATTCCTTGAGTTGCTCAAGAACTGCTCTCTGAAAGTTCGGTCGGAAATTTGCCCTTGGAATTCAGTGAATCAGTGTTGACTAGATAGTTAGCTTATTTTCTTTGATTTCTTTATTTATCTTTCATGTGTTCATACTGAAAAGCCTGAAATCATATAAAACAACTTTTTTTTTTCTTTGGTTAGGGAAATAAGCTGAGGCATCTATGATTTTTCTACTTATGGAAATTATATGTTGTGGTCCATTTTTTCAAGTAAAGTGCTGGCCTAGCAAAGTAAAGAATGTGTTCAGATCTCTTCAGGATCAATGTAATATTTTTTCGGTGCATCCTCAACCACTTGAATGATGATTGTAAAGCTCTTGAAAATATTAACTGAAAGATGTTGTTTCCTGAAATTACAGTGTAATAACAGGACCTGAATTCAGTTAAACCCTAATATATTAAAGTCATTGAGACCACAGAGTGCATATGTTTATAATAAAAATGTTGAGAAAATGTTCTGCTTTTAGATGAAAAATTTGGGGAATTTTGATGAAAATGAAAAAAAGTACACAGAAAATATTGGTGAGATGGGAAATAAATTGTAAACATTTTTTCAACCAAAGTAGCATTACAACACCTTTAATCTGAATACCTTTAATCTGAATTTCAAGAGCTTTCAGCTGGAATCTGAAAAATTCTGTTTTGAACTGTCAGCATAACATGTCTTGGAATTTGGTCTTCCTAGGTTCTTGTTGCTTCGCTTACAAAATGAGCTGGTAGTCCTAGCCAGGTTACAAGTTTGTTTGTGCACTATACGGCTGCTGAGAGATTGTAATGTATTTTGGGAAGTCACTAGTCACAAGAGTCGTGAGAGATTTTGTCCTTGTAGAAGGTCTGGTCAAATGCAGTTGAGGAGTAGGTGCAAGACAATTCAGGGTAATCTCCAGTGAGCTGTGACGGCAACATTTCAGATTCAAATATTTGGATTTCAGTCAAAGTTTGAAGCCAAAAATGCAGGTTAGACCAAAATCCTGAAAACTTCCACTTTTCAAAGGTTTTGCTTGTTTACTAAACTTTCAAATTTTCACAAAATACATCTTTCTTTTTGGTTTGAAAAGAAAAATAGGTTGAAACTGTCCATCTCACYGAATACACTGTCAGTACATTTGATGCTGTCCAGGGAACAAATTGTATAACCCTGTTGTATATAGCATTTACTCTAAACATTTGACTCCTGACTATGTTCTTTCCACTTGATTCTTATGCTTTGCCCATTGTTTCATCCACATCAAGAATGTTTCTAACCTTCAGATCTTTGAAAGCTTCTCTGAGCAGTAACCATAAAAAAGTCATCTTGCCAATAGCATATCCTCTTCCATGACTGGCTCCCACTTTTTCCATTCCTTTGAACAAGAACAACAAAAAAAAGCAATAGATGCACCAAAAATTGTACTGTTGTGAGGCTTATGATGAGAAAACTTCAGTGAGTAGTTTAAACAACAGCTTCTGGCATCACATTCAGCACATGATTCTCTGAAAGACTATAAATCAAAACCATATCACTTAATATACTCATAGAACTGATACTGTCTTCATATATTATGGGGTATGAATGCACTCCATGAAGCTTTTCAGCTTCTTTTTTTCCCCATAGTATATACAGCTAATATCAAATGACAATGTTGAGTTCCACTGGTATTTGCTAATGCTCTATTCAAACCTCATACCAACAGAGTCAGCGTATGACATCATCATCTGTTTTCTACCTCTCTCTTGCTCTCCTCTTGCTTTCTTTCTCTCTTTCTCTCCCCCCACTCAGATGCAGAGATACGTACACATGTATTTGCCTCCTATGCATCTTTCTATACACTAACAGTGTTTTATTTATATTATTCTATTTATAGTAAGAATTCAGAATACTCCTTTTGCTCAAATGGGATCATTTTCTGTATCTCTAAGAAAACTATTTCTAAGGGTCTTAATTCAGAAACAAAGGAAAGACTATAGCAATTCAGTAGAAATAATCCTTTTAATGGTAAAATCAGAATTATACATTAAAGTATCATTTATGCAATGAATTTTATTATTCTATTTAAAAAGGCAGAGGCTTTTATGTGTTTCGTACACTTACAAAGGTTTATTAGCTTGAGTAAAATGTTATTATTCAATTGAATAATTGAATTTTAAATTATTGGTGTTCCACTTCATATTATAACTGCTTTTCCAGATGCATCTGATTATGTCAAATTTGCCTTTTAATCCACTGTCTGGAGACCGTTTTCTTGAATCATACACTATTTCTTATTCTCTGTAGTGACATCCTAATGAATATACACAGTCCAGTCTCACATTTTCCATATAAATTACCATGCATACCTCTTCTAGTCAGATCACATCAGAGGCTATCTGGTGTCATATAATCCTGGATACTGATACGTGGAAAATCTTTTCAGGTGATTAATACCACAGGCATTTAATTTTCCTGCAAAGCGCTTTTGGGGGACTGTAGGATTTACGTGACATGCAAGACTTAGGGTTATGAAATGGACATTTAAAAAAGGTAATAATCTGTGCCTAATCCTCCGCAAGAATTATCTGTTGTCATTTCTATAAATAATTGCAGCGTTATTTCTTGTCGCTAATTGAATCACACATTAATTTATTCTATGTATTGTACATTAAAAAATTTGGAACTTGTTATAAATCCTATTGCATGGGTGAACTAAATGCATATAAAGCTAGATATAGAATGCTTTTGCATTTTAAACATGTATTAAAAAGCCACAAAATAATTGCGTTTTTGTGTTTATTTGCTTTGGTTTTTTTTTTGTTTGCTTGCTTTATCTTCAAGCTAACATGCCTTCAAAAAGGTTTCCTTTTCCTAGAAACATCAGATTTGTCCTTGACTGCACACTTGGAAACTGCAATTGCTGGGCATAACACTGAAATTCTCTATTAAAATAACAAATGATATGCGAAACAATCCAACATAATAAAAAAATCAGAGTAAGCAACCTCAGAATGATATATTCTGAGAGCATAGGTTCTTCATTGCTATGCTCAGTACTGCACTGGTAACATTAGGATAGTCAGAGGTACTGGGTTTACTTGCATGTACCTATGAATTACATAATTGTCTGTTGCTATTACTGCTTCTATCACTGCTAATGAAAGCGGTTTTCCCTCAAGCGAGGGTTGTCCATTAATTTCACTAGAAGCAAGGTCAGCCTTGCACAACCTTCCATAATTTTGAACAAATTATGCTTTAGAAAGCACACATTGATTCCTGAGATTTGACATAGGATAGGAAGTATCTTAAAAGTGGCTTTGAATATTTTTTAATTAGTTTAAAAATTATGGGCTCATTCCACTTCTATGCTGCCATTGCTAGCATTTATCTTAACTGATTTCAACAGAGTTGTTCCTGTTTTACACTGATGTGAGAAAAAACAAAACAGGCAGCATAAATTGTTAGCAGCTCTTTCACACTGCTGCTTCTTATTACTAGCTAAAACTTTGATGAAGGGCATGCACTAAAGATCAATACGAGAAATCACATAACACCTGACTTTTACGCTACTGGCTGATACTGAAAATCACAGAAATAACTATTTGTTTTTGAAACTCTTACTTAAGCTGATGATTGGTTTGATACTGTTTTTCCTGAAAGAAATATGGTCTCGTTTCACCTTTAGGAGGTGTCCTGCCTCCTGAATAAAGTTACTCGGTGGCTCCGATTGCAGGGAAGTGCGAAAGGGACCCGAGTGCCGTTGTTCATCGGGTGATGAGCAACTGCATCTGGCAGTCTTCATTTGATGGAAGAAAGCCCCACGTTTCTCTGCTTTGTGTGGATGCCACTCGCAGTTGGCATGGTACACTTTTATAGGGACCCTGGCAGGCTCCATGGCAAAGCCTGCAGGTCTCAGAGAGGGAACGATTTGCCTTGAGGAAGTTTGTGGTCTTCTTCCAAAGAGCTGGAAAATCCCTTCACCACCTGCAAGCTTCACCTGTAATTTATATCGGCTAGCTCACAGCTGTGGGATGAAACAACAAGCGGTATTGAACGGGCCAGTAATATATTGTCTGCTGGCTAATATAGCTCAGGATATATTCACTGCTGAAAGTAAATTAAACATTTTCCTTGAGATTCATTGAGATAGCAGCATTTGTTTATGTAGTGGTTTATCTGTGTATGAAGAATTGAGCAGGAGTTAAAGTGCAACTGCACATCACATACACTAAATCCAATTTATATTAATATTTCTCCAACCTAATAGCTGGCAAATATACATTTCTGCATTTCTTGCAGCCTACCTTAATTTGCTTCTGTCAAATGAAGACCAAACATTTTATCACGGCGTTGTTTTTTTTTTCTGAAAAAACAAACAGTCCAACACTGAAGGTTACAGAGATGGATGTTTTCAGAAAGTTTACTCTTCACACGCCTAAACAAGATCATCATATTTTACTTGCTTTCAGCAAACCTTCACTAAACCATCCATAGTCTTCAAAATCCAAGTGTTACGAAGTGGAAATGATTGACCAGGAAAGTGCACTGATACGATTGAGTCTTGATTTCAGGGTTAATCCCAAACTCAGTGAACATTTAGCTGTGCTCCTTTTTCTCTCTGAGGTAGCTGAAGAGGACATCGAGTCCTCCCTCCACGATCTCCGGCAGGGGTCGAGACAGAGGGTTGTGTGAAAGGTGGAGTCCTTTGTCCATTGGATTCCATGCAATTTTTGGCAGTCTGTGCAGCAGGTAGAGCTCATCTGGAAGAGTCTGAATAGAATTGTAATCTATATTTAGTAACTCAAGAGTGGTGATGAAGCAGAGGGACCGGGGCAAAGAGCGTATATTATTATTCTCTACAATAAAGATTTGCAAATTGACTAGATACTGGACGCTCTCTGCAATGTTTTCGAGCCTATTTGACCCTAAGTGCAAGAAGTCTAAACTCCTCAATGCAAAAACACAGAAGGGAATTTGAACAAAGCGATTGTTACTGAGGTTCAGTTTCCTTAGACTTGTCAGATCGGTGAAGCTGGAAGGCAGTTGTGAGACGCAGTTGTGTGAGAGGCTCAAAACTTCCAGCTTCCTGCACAAGCTGAGCTCTGCTGGCACTTCTGTCAGGCAATTCATATTGACAAACAAAACCTTCAGGTTCCTGAGCAGTCCAATCTCTTTAGGCAGACACTTGAGGCAATTGCCACACAAGTTCAGCACAGCCAGTCTGTCCAGTTTTCCCAGCGAAGGAGGAATCAGTACCAGCCTGTTGCGTGAAAGGTTCAATTTCTGCACCTCAGGCAATCCCCATAAGAAGTCAGGCACACTGGTCATCCCTTTCATTATCAGGCTTAAGCTGACATAACATAATCCATGTTTTAGCAGCGACTTGGGCTCTTTTCCTGAGAGAAGAGCATCTTCCCATGCAGGCAACTTTTGACCTTTCCTCAGATAAAACATGCTTCTTTGCCTCTCGTTCTTCGAATGCTCAGTTCCCATAACACACTAGATTGCTCCTGATAGATGAAGCTAGGTTTTCTTCCCTTGCAAAAGGTACACCAATATGCAAATGCCGACAGAGGTTGGCAGCTTGCAGAAGGCAGGAAAGTCAAAGCAAGGAGTTAAGGAGAAGCTTATGAAGTGCATCTCTGTCCATCGGGGCAGTTTCTGTAGTTCCTAAGGGAAAGCTTCACTTTTGGGGGCTTATGTTGTTCTTGGTGCACAGTCTGTAACGAAATACTTGCTCCTGACTTCTGAGCAAACCTGTTCAATTCAAAGTGAATGCCACCAGGCAGCTGTCACTGTCATTTGGCCTGGGCTTTATTAGACAGATATGAATCTTCACTGCAAAAAGGTCACAAGGGTGCTGTATATAACTTCACCATGTCAGCTCTCTTGACTATCTGGTGCATACCGTGGCTGCAGGACAATTAACAAGAGTGACTTCAAAAAACAAATAACTAAGCTACAGAAGCAAGCAAGACAGCATTTCAAGTCAGATTAAAAGTCATTTTCAAAATCATTTTTATTTTCATGTTTCTGATTTCACTGAAATAGTTACCAGTCCACCAGAAGACCTTGTATTCTGCAGGAGTGGTAATGAATCTTCATGTGAGTCCTTGCTTTCTGTTCAGTTAAAAAAAAAAAAGTTAACACTCGTGCAAAGTGTTAACTTTCATACCAGCTTTGTGGTGAGGATAGGTCTCTTTCTCTTCAGAAAGGGTACCACGTTCACTGCAGCAGTGACATTTTCCAATGGTATCTGCTCCCACTCAGATGATTGCTTGCTATCCACGTCTCTGAGTTGAGCAGTCATACCATACAGTTCTACCCAATACCCTGTCCTAAATATTCTGGGCTACCTCGCATCTATCAGTGAGAGTTTGGGGATCTGGGTTTTTTTTGTGCTGCAGAAAATGAAGCCACTCAATGATTCTTTCCCAGTGAACTTTCCTGTCTTTCTGGGACTTTCTGGGGTACAGGAGGATGAGCAGTCAAATAACTCAAACTGTAAGTGACATTTAACTCCAGGATAGAGGGACTGATGGGAGAGGAAGGAAGCAGTGAGGTGTAATAATACCCAACAACAGCTGAAACTAACTCTGCTGATGAAAGAAAATTGTAATGCTACAGTAATATGCAGTGAGTTTAAACTCAAAGGGACCATGAAAAGGATATGCAAAGACTTTAGGCACCACTTAAAGTAGGTGAAAATTGCAGCAAATATTACAAGATTTTCAGGGCTTTTCCTCTCCAGTGGATCCATGATGATGAAGATGCTGTGCATCTGCCTGACAGACCTGGTGATGGACGTACATTCCCCACTGCCTCATTTCAGAAAGCTTCACCTCAAAACCTCGCATTAGTTCGCATGATAAAGGACTGCGCATGAAGATGCAGCTGGGTGTCAGGGCCTTCCAGCATTCTGTTTTGAGCGCAGTCCCCACAGTTGCTTCTTTTTGCCAAGCATCGTTCAGTCTCTTTTTAATTTTGGGTCCCTTGTAGAGCTGCGTCTGGTTGGGAGGAGAGTGGAGAGAGAAAGGGACATCCATGTGGCTGTGTCTAGCATGAGGGGTCCTACAACATGAGAGGAGCCAGGACCACAGTGAGAAAGCATGAGATGACGGCCAGCTGAGCTAGCCTCATGATTAAAGCATGCACCTTAATAAGTCTGCACGGCATAAAAACAACTGGTCCTTTCAGAAGTGCGAGGCTGAAATTTTACATTGCCTGGAGTTTCTGGATGAGCCTGAAAAGGACTGAGGCCAGTTGTTATTGTTTGGTTAGAGTAGGTTGGCAGTCTGACTGAGAGCCACAGATCCCTCCCTCGCAAGCTCTCTCTGCCAATATTTGCTAGTTTACAAACAAACATTATATTAAATCTCATCATAGTCCTAAACTCTGACTCAGTGTTCTTGTTAATCATCAACCAAAAGCACTACCCATAGTGGCAGAGATAACCCTGTGATAGAGAAACCACTCAGTATAAGAGAGGAAACTCAACCACAGGCCAAACTCAGGCAAAATTTGGCCTTGCCAGACAGCGGAGAGATAAGACTACAATATGTCCCTTTAGCCCTAGCAGGTGGAGAAGCAAAAATGAGAGCCACTCATGAATCCTGACTCTGGATCGTCTGCCCTACTGTTGTTCAAGAAGTTTCTATTATCACACTGCATGAATGAATTTAAACAAGGCATTCCTTTCTACAGCAGCAAACTCAAATGGAAGAAAAAAGGCTTTAAGAGAGCATTTACAATGTTACAGATTTTCTGTCTTCTAATCCTACTGCTGGAACTAACAACCTGCTGAAATTCTGCCTTCTGGCAGGCATTTCTACTCCGTGCTGGCTTGGCTAGCCCACGTACCCACATACCCACTGTAATTGCAGAGCTCTTCCTTCTTGAGTTCAGTTTTAGTAACACGAAAACAAAACACAAGGGAAGCATAGTCTCTCTGTAGCCACAGTTCCCCCTCCTTGGCCAGATATTTTTGAATGAGAATGCCATCCCCATCTCGCTCTCCAAAATAAGTTAGAGTTAACTGCCCARGGACTTGGCAGGGCCCAGTTCAGCCTCTCACCACAGAAGTCCAGATTTCCTAATAGTGTGACTCAGCCAAAGCACTCTGCTACCCTTTCCCAGTTTTGCATCACACTGTCTGTTTGAAGCTAAGCCTCTGCTACGACATAGTATATTCTGGGTCAGGCTGTTGCTGTAAAGCTTCACTTATAAAGTGAAAATCATTGCTCTGCTTCAATCCAGCAGCATCTCCTGCTATTATGTTGCTATATCTCCACTGTCTATTAGGCAGGAACAGCATCAGCAATGGGGACTTAAAAAAAAAATCCCACATCTGCAGCTTCCATTGTCCAGTTCCCTTSCTGCTTCTGTGAGTAACATTACCAGTGTGCGAAAAAAAAACAACATTTCCTTTTCTTTGTTCTCCAACAGAAAAACAGGCTACTGAGCACACTTTTAGTTATGGAGACAGGAAACTCCGAGGTAACCAAATTAAATTCCTTTCTTGAAATCAGGATAATAAAACCACAGTGGCCTCATCTGGACATCTCAGGAACTAAATTTATGAACAAAATAGTCCTAACTGTTGATGTTCTGGACTGTTTTTGTTCAAACACTATTCAGATCCCTTTTTTTCTGAGCTGCTATGGATTTTTAGGCTAGCACTTGAAAAAAAGGCAACTCTAATGGAAGCTAAGGTCATTGTATCCTGCTCTAAAGAATTTCAGGGGAGTTTCAAGTTTCTGTTCTTGTAAAAAGAATGAAAGATTAAATCAAATTTAATTCCTCTGACTTTTGACAACCATGTTCTGGTGAACATATTCACCAGAGAAGGCACAGGAAACTCACCTAAGGCAAAATTCACCTTATAAGTATCAGCTAAGTTCTCAAAACAGAATCTGTGGATACATCTTTGCTGTGTGCTGCCTCCCACCTGTGCTAACCCTGGATGAGATAGCTGTGTAGACCAGTACCCCCATCTTAGTGGCAATAGTGCTACCAGGGCCAGAWCCACCATCTCTGCTGCCTACTGTGCTGTGAAGGTATATTGATTTTTCTGATGCTCTCTTATGTGTCTCAGCCAGTGAAACACTGAACCATGTTGACATAGMCTGGCCTTATACAAGCAGATATGAATTTCATGCATGCAATTTGGGGGGAAGAAAAACAGTGGTATTTATGTGGTAGAGAGTAATTGATAATTGTTTAATGGCTTCAACAAAAATTTTAGTATGTGAGGAAAAAAATTTGCTGGACTGAAGAACTTTATAGCTCAACTAATATAACAAAAGAAAGTGCTCTACTAGCAATGAGAAAAATACGGCAAACTGACAAAGCGATAAACTATATTTTCTGAAGTTCTTTGACAATGCAAATTTTTTTCTTTGTAAAGGAACTAGGATTGTCAACCCTGAAAAAACTGTAAGACAAGTTCACAAAGAAATGGAATTTTAAAATCTATTACCTGTTGGATCTTTTATTTACCTATAAATTTGGAGTCTCTAGAATATGCTTGGGAAACATTTTCAAGCTTTTCTCTGCAGCCAAGAGGGCTGGACAATTGCATTGTTTTTAAATAAAAGTTGAGATTGTCAGATAATTTCACATAGTCACAGAATCACAGAATAGTTGGGGTTGGAAGGCACCTCTGGAGATCACCTGGTTCAACCTCCCTGCTGAAGCGGGGTMAGCTAGAGTAGGTTACCAGGGCCATCACGTCGAGTTGGATTTTGAATATCTGCAAGGATGGAGACTCCACAAGCTCTCTGGGCAACCTGTTCCAGTGTTCAACCACCCTCACAGTCAAGAAGTATTTTCTTATGTCCAAGTGGAATTTCCTGTGATTCAGTCTGTGTCCATTGCCTCTTGTCCTGTCASTGGAGAAGAGTCTAGCTCAGTCTTCTTTACTCCCTCCCATCCCAATCAGGTATTTATACACATTGATAAGATCCCCCTGAACCTTCTCTTCTCCAGGCTGAACAGTCCCAGCTCTCTTAACCTCTCCTCATTTGAGAGATGCTCTGGTCCCTTAATTGTCTTCTTGGACCTTCAGTAAACTCACTCCAGTATATCCATGTCTCTCTTGTCCTGGAGAGCCCAGCACTGCGCACAGCACTCAAGGTTTGCCCTCACCAGTGCTGAGCAGATGTGAAGAATCACCTCCCTCAGCCTGCTGGCAACACTCTGTCTAATGCAGTCCAGGATGCTGTTGGCCYTCTTTGCCATGAGGGTGCATTGCTGACTCATGGTCAGCTTGTCCACCAGGACACTGCCAGATCCTTCTCTGCAAAGCTGCTCTCAAGCTGATTGGCCCCCCGTGTGTACTGGTACAAGGGATTATTCCTCCCCATGTGCAGGACTTGGCATTCCCCTTTTTGAACTTCATGAGGTTCCCCTCTGGCCATTTCTCCAGCCTGTTGAGGTCTGTCTGAGCTGCAGCAAAACCATCTGGTGTATCAGCCACTCCTCCCTATTTTTCCCTCAGATTTTGCTGAGGGTGCACTCTGTCCCATCATCCAGGTCATTAATAAAGATGTTAAACAGTATTGGCCCCCATATCAACCCCTTGGGGACACCACTAGTGACTGGCCTCTAGCTGGACATTGTACTGCTGATCACAACACTCTGAGCCTGGCAGTTCAGCCAGTTTTCAGTCCAACTCACTGACCACTTATCCAACTTATTCTTCATCAGCATGTCTATGAGGATGTTACTGGTGACACTGTCAAAAGCCTTACGAAAGTCAAGATAAATGACATCCACTGCTCTCTCCTAATCCACCAAGCCTGTCATCTCATTGTAGTAGGCTATCAGGTTGGTTAAGCATGATGTTGCCTTTGTAAATCCATACTCACTAGTCCTGATCACCTTCCTGTCCTTCACACACCTGGAAATATTATTCAGGATTAATTGCTCCATCACCTTCCCAGGGATTAAGGTGAGGCTAACCAGTCTCTAGTTCCCTGGGTCCTCCTTCTTGCCCTCACTGAAGACAAGGGTGACATTTGCTTTCTCCTAGCCCTCAGGAACCTCTCCAGATCACCATGGCCTTTCAAAGATGATCGAGAGGGGCTTTGCAGTAACATCAGCCAGCTCCCTCAGCATATATGGGTGCATCTCGTCAGGGCCCATGGACTTGTGCGTGTCCAGTTTAAGTGTTCCCTAACCTGATCCTTTTCCACTAAGGGCAAGTCTTCATTACTCCAGACTTCCCCTCTGGTCTCAGGGGGYTGCGATGCCTGAAGGCTGGTCTTGCCAGTAAGGACTGAGGTGAAGGCGGTGTTCAGGACTTCGACCATTTTTATGTCCTTTGTCCCCAGGCCCCTGCCCCATTTAGCAGCAGCGCCATATTTTACCTGGCCTTCCTTTTGCTGCTGATGGACTCGCAAAAGCCCAAGTGGGCTTTAGCTCTCCTAACTCCATTCCTGCAGGCTCGGACAGTATCTCCATATTCCTTCTGCGTCACCTGTCCTGATTCCACCTCTTGCATGGTTCCTTTTCATGTCTGAGTTTAGTCAGGAGCTCCTTGTTCATCCAGGCAAGCCTCTTACTGCTTTTACTTGATTTTCTGCTTGTTGGGATGGTCCATTTTTGAGTTTGGAGGAGGTGATCCTGAATATCAGCCAGTTCTCTGGACCTCTCTTCCCTCCAGGGGTCATATCCGATGGTATTCTTCCAAGCAGGTCCCTGAAAAGGCTGCAGTCAGCTCTCCTGAAGTCCAGGACTGTGATCCTGCTTTTTACCTTGCTTCCTCTCTGCAGGATCCTGTACTCCACCATCTCATGGTTGCTGCAACCAAGGCTGCCTCTGACCTTCACATCTCCAACCAGTTCTTCCTTGTTTGTACGTATGAGGTCCAGCAGAGCGCCTCTCCTTGTTGGCACCTTGATCACCTGTGCCAGGATGTTGTTACCAATGCACTCCAGAAACCTCCTGGGTTGCTTGTGCCCTGCTGTGTTGTCCCTCCAGCTGGGGTGTTTAAACTGGGGTATTTAAAGTCCCCCATGAGCCTGTGAATGTGAAGCTTCTTCCAGCTGTCTGAGGAAGGCCTTGTATACTTCTTCCCAACCAGGCAGTCTATAGCAGACACCCACCACAATATCACCCACATTGGTCTTCTTGCTAATCCTGACCCATGAGCTCTCAGCTGGCCCATTACCCATCCCCAGGCAGAGCTCCAGGCATTCCTGCTGCGCTCTCACATAAAAGGCAGCTCCTCCTCCTCAGCCCCCAGCCTGTCCTTCCTAAAGAGCCTGTACCCATCCATCACAGCATTACAGTCGTGTGAGTTATCCCACTTCATCTCCATGATCCCAGAGAGATCGTAGCCCTGCAATTGCACAAACTTCTAATTCCTCCTGTTTATTCCCCATGCTGTGTGCGTTAGTGTACAGGCATTTCAGCGAGGGACCTTGGCATGTGGACTTCCTAGAAGGGGCATGAGAGCTTTCCCCATAATGTGGTCCCGCAAGCACTTTCATATTTACATGCATACACTTGGGGTGATTACACTTCAGCCCTGTTTTGTGATTAAAAGGTCACTTCTGTTTACATCACCCCAGACCCTTTGTAATCTCTTTTCTGCAGGATTTGAGCTTTTAATAAAATATCAGATAGCATCAGACTTGTAATGACAGCATAACCACCTTGCCACACTGAACTGCTAAGCCTCCTAYTTTCCTTTAAATTTCTGATAATCTATGTTTTCCTGCAAAACCAAACTGTAATTGATTTTTATTTGGTAAGCATAAAATAGCTAATTTTATAGATATATATCTACAGATCGTAATTGATTTTGAAGCAATTTCTTGTCCTCTGTGGAGTCAAAATCTCACATAGTTCCTCTGGCTTAGCCTTATTAAAAATGTATTAGTATAATAAGGAATAGGTGGATATTTAAGCATAGCATTTTCTAAAAGTCTCACTCTGGGAATTTCAGCCACACTCTTTCTGAAGAAATTTTCATTTTCATTCATTATCTAGGTGTTATAGTAAATACCTGACTCAATGAGGCAGCAGAAACTACTTAACCCTTTCTGTGACAGGAAGGATGCTTCAGCTAAACAGTGTTGATTTATTTCAAGTTCAGCAGAAAGCAACACTCATGCTAGGAACACTCGAAGGTCTCTCTCTTAATGGAGAAATATTCACTGTGAATGCAACTGTAACTGCTGAACCATCTTCTCTGTGCTGCTGCTTTCCTGTGAAGTAAATAAAGGTTTTTAAAAGTTTCAGTGCAATACAAACTGTCAAAAAAACCCTCTGGTCTTAAGAAGTGAATTTTTAAAGTTTTAACTACTTTCTAGTGGTTTGTTGATCCTGCAGCTATTCTGAAATACCAAGTCAAATTTCAAAGGTAGTTTGAGATTTATGAGAAGTGACACAAGCAAGGAACAATTCTTAAGGCAATTTCAGATTTCCTGTTAATTTGTTTTTAATTATAGTGCAGCCTTTAACACTTATGTGCCCATGGAGCTTTCCTGGAATGTTTTATTAAGATCCCATGTGGAGTTGCCTGACCATCTGACCCATGAAGAACTGGACCTAGAGGTGAATGACTGCCTTTGTAGGGGCTCATTTAACAGGAACTTTGGCAGACAAACAAAGTCTTTCTGCCATAACAAAAGTGAAGCTCAAACTATCCGTAGTAGGGAATAAAAAGAAAGAGATTTGTTTGTGTGCGTGTATGTAGAGTAGAAATGACAGGCATGATTTATCCAGCTAATCAGCTACCAGCAGGGACTCTCATAACCTATGGAATTACAGGAAGTTTTATTTCTTCCCTGCAAACTTGCAGTAGCATATTGAACTTCCAGAAAATGCATAAATGACTAGTTGGTCAGCTTCTATGTCTGCCACAATTTCCCTGAGCGACCACAAGCCAAGTAGCTATTCTGTCTGACTATATCTACATGAACCAATTAAACAGAGCCACCACACAGCCTCTGCACTCTTGAATTACCCCTGTGCCCATGAGCACAGGAGACAATGCCAGGAATCGCTTGCTTTAGACACACACTATTCTGGGTGAAAAGGAGAATTTTGCRTGTGGACACAAACTAGTTCACACCACTTTCCTGCAGGACCAGCRAAAGGGTCCTGTCCTGCTTTATTTAGTAATCTGCGCCCAGCATCTCTGCCTCAGTCTTTAATGGCTAATGTGGTAAAAGATTTGACATTTATAAAAGTATTTGAACTCATTACATGGAGGATCCATCTGCAGTATATAACGCATTCACTGTACTATTAGTCATCATTACCCAACCCCTACATTTATAAACACCCAAATAATAGCCTATACCTGCCTGCTAGCAATGAATATAGACAAAATGTTATTCTTTGAGGTCTGTGGCTTTCAGAACCAATGTGTTAATGTCATCAAATTGAAAGAAAAATTGGAATAGAGTCTCCAAACTGGATGAACAAATTCTTAGTATAATTGCTGCCACATTACCTCCAACACAGGTGCTCTTTTTAATACAGCTTTTAAGTGCATTTTGTTACATTTAGAATACATTAGAAGCAAGAAAACAGGAAAGTAGAAGAGGCAATCTGGATTGTCCCACCTAAATCCAATCTGATCTAAAAAGAAGTGTATCTTGGTCTATCTCACAAAAGGAGTTTGGTCATTTAAGTGCCCATCACATGCCTACCAGATTGATCTTTGTGCACAACGCATTGATGCTTTCCTTTCTTTCTGTCTTTTCTTCTTTTAGACCACATCTCCTCCCATCTTTTTTGCAATGCCTAGAGCAGATTCAGTTCACAATTCAGTGTACAGCCCCCAATTCTCTGAAGAATGCTGTAACCACTAGGGTACAAATTACTCTGGAGTGGGGGAAGTTCTCCACCTCTCCTAAAGCTGTTGCTCAAGTCCGCAGGGTTTTCTGCAGGCCAATGGGTGCAGAGATATTCCAAAAATAAGCATGACTCCATGGTCTCCTGGCAGAACTCTCAGTCACAACAAATGTCAGGACATTTGGATCCCAGTCCCTCCTCCAAAGTCTGTTTAAGCATTTTGTGCTTAACAGGTCACTGTAGCTACCTACTTCTCTGACATTGGAATACCTCTGCTCTGTTCTTGAAACAAAAGGCAGAGATGATCCTGTGGATCCCAAGAAAAGAGAAGTATTTCCATGGCATCCTAAGTGTGCTATCTATAATTGAAAGAGAGATGGTATTTAAGCTAGACCATTCATTCAGCATTATCTAGTGAGAGTTGTAAAGAAACTCCCTGCTCAATCTGCCAATATGCTGATTTTGGTGACCTGTTTTTGAAATAACTAATTGTCTCCAGGCATGGTTAATGTGTGTACGTGTCCTGGTTCCATGGAGTTCTGCATGGCACAGTAAGGACCTGGTGACTGCATGTTATGTTTTGCCATGCTCAGTGCTGCTGTGCCCATATCCCTCTTTTTTATTCTGATCTGTAATCACTTAAGAGTGTTTGAAAATGTTGTTGAACCATAAAGTCTTAAGGGACAAAAACAGAAGGAAGTTGTAAGGTTATGCTAGAAATAAATTCAAGCACCAAATGATCCAGTTTTTCATGACTGATTTCATGTTTAAAATAAATGTTTATTTTTCAGACTGAAAGCACAAAACTTTTTTTCTTAGATCTCATGAAATTTGGCAAATCTGAACTGCAAATCAGTGATGTGACCCAGTGTGAAAGGGTATAGGTAGTTCCATTCAGAGTACATTACAATAATTAATGCAAAAAAGAATTTAGGAAATAATTCAATCAAAGGTGCTGGGGAGCCTTAATCCCAGATCCATGACTCTTACAGAAATTTCACTGATGTAAGAAGAAACTCTGCATTTACCTCGATATGCCTGATAAATGATATAACAGAATCAAATTAAAACTCCCTAAAACACACACCAGTGTCTCAGTTTGGGATTTGTCAGAGACATTATCAAACAAAAGGGCAGACATCTCTCTAGACATTTGAAGACTCAATGCTGACAATTAATAGCTTGACTTTTAAATTACTGAGCTCTGACTTAAGGAAATATATTGAATGCTTAGYTTCAAAGGGCTTGAATGAACAAACAGAACTTCTAGAGCAATCAGCAAAGCAATGTGTCTAGGTATTATTAGTATTACAGCAATATTTCATATCCCATGAAATTATATGGGTCACTGTATGGTCAAACAAAGACTGGTGAGATCTGAGTCAAGTTGTAGTTAAAGGGAACTAAAGGCATCTCACAGAGCACAGTCTGGACACAGAAAATACAGTCCAGTAGGTAGAAAAAGCACATGAAAATCAACTTGCATAAAAAAGGACCTTAAAAATAATAAAACAGAGCAAATCAAAGGGAAAACAAGAATTTCAAGCTTAAGCACAGGCAAAAGAAAAAAAAAAGAAAAAAGAAGGAAAAAGAAAGGCCCACCCAAAGCAGTTCTCTCTCTTATTTTACAACCTCTAATGAGCAATTTCCCAATGGAGAGAATCAAATATGAAGCTGTTCTGTACCAGAACATCACAAAAGATTAATGGCGGTGTATGACCACAGGGTTTCAGTACTTATTGGACTGTGGGGAAGACAGGATACGGTAGTTAATGATTCCATCTGAGGTGGAACGGCACATTCACAGCCCTGGAAAAAAGTGGAATGCTACTGCTAACGCTTTAATGTATGGCTGGGTCAACTA
The DNA here is from genome assembly GCF_003343035.1 of Apteryx rowi. Lineage (NCBI taxonomy): Eukaryota > Metazoa > Chordata > Aves > Apterygiformes > Apterygidae > Apteryx > Apteryx rowi. Next base: position 886,008 of record NW_020449630.1, on the reverse strand, counting down.
ACAACAAGGTGAGCTTTTTCCCAAAGGAGGAAATGATGCCTGTCTTGAAAGGAACACAAATGGCAATACTGCAATTTAAAAATGAAATAAAAACAGGAGGTTGGATTTTTCTGGACATTTTTTTTTTTTAATCTTATCTTTCTAGATCCAGGAAGATTCCAAGCAATATTTGCAGAGGATTTGGAAAAAAGGTGCCAGCTTGTGCATTTTTCATGAAATTTTTTTAGATACAGAGCTCAATAAATGAAACATACTGTACAATATGATCGCCTGTGATATCTGGAGAATAGACCAGATGACCCGTACTCTTCCCATACTGTGGTCTAAAATGTGATCCCTCTCCTGCTGTCTTCACATCCCCCACATCTGCAAAATTCAGAAGCTTTGGTTCACAGGCCACAGCATTCACATTATCTTTGGTGCTGATCTACACGTTTTCTACCTCACTGCATTTCACTTTTAGTTTATTGGATTTGAAGAAATGTAAGCAATCAGAGGAAAATGCAATTACAACAGAGTTGCACTGAGTTGTTATCAAAATGATAAGAAATCTTATCTGTAGCCAGGGATGGGTGCAGACATAACCTATGTTGGTGGGCTCAGAGCAACATATTGGCAGATGCTAACAGAGGATTACAGTCCATTTCACCCTCTCATCCACTCTGGAAATGGATGGAAGAGGACTCAGATTTTCAAGCGTTAATGAACTTTGCTAGGCCATTTTGTGAGCCCAAGCTGGCTCGCAAAAAATGACTAGTAGAATGCTTTACAAATGCCTTAATTAAGCCAGTTTGGCAATCCTAATAGAATATAAGTACACAGTCCTCCTGATGTATATTTAACCAGCAGCCTAGAAACCATCAGCACTCTATGGGTTAAGACAGGTAGAATTTCAGGAATACAGATTTTGGCAGCTTCACTTTAAGAACCACAGGTGGAATGGACCAGTAAGAAAAACATTTCTAAGAATTCTGTTTTTCCTACCCACCAAATGATGGTGTCATAATGCTGGAGTAATATTTCTTCCTACGGTGACAGAGGAACTGTGGTATTTGGCCACTGATAAGGAACAGTGAACATTGCAGCCACCTAATCTTGAACTTCTATAACTGCACTTCTTCACTGTCTTACTCTGGAGCAAACTACATGTAATACAAATGGAAAAGAGCTAAGTGCTCTTCCTTGACTGGAAACTGATATGGAAATACTAAACATTGTCTGCTACCTGTCATAAATACAGATCTAAAAGTGCAACACCTTCCCCCCAGACCCTGACTTCACATCATAAATGAAGCAACAGCAGACCCTACTAAGATTGAGGCAGAATGCCTACTGAATTTATGATTAACAAGCATGTCAAGTTTTATAAGACCATCCTTATGTGGACACAGCTAATAGCCTTAACACTGCTTCCAGAATGAAAATTGAATGGGTGAGTAGACTTCACCTCAGGAAGGCTCACAGTGATAAGGAAACCATCAAAGAAAATTGGTGTACACATTTTTCAACCTGTCAAGCAAAAAAATCACAGATGATGGTAAGTCAAGGATATGCCCTCTCCTAGATGAGTTGAAGAATGTTTGTGTTGAACAAGGCTGCCTCCTAAACAAAAGGGAAGAGGTGAATGCAAACAATAGAAAGCTGAACGATGATCTTGCAGAATACCCTCATCCAAGAGCAATAATTACTCTGAATCAGCATTTAAATAGGGGAAAGTTTTGTGCTTCTAAAAGCTGTGAGAAATGGCTAACTCGTTGAGAAGAAGCAGAAAGAAAGTGGCCAGTAGGTAGTAATAGCAAAATGAGAGAGGGCAAAAATTTGGATAGAGCAACACAGAGACTGAAGATCTATAGGTGTAGATTAATTCGGAGAATTTCGATAGGGCTAGCAAAGATTCCAGGGGACATCTCAGGCAGTGAGGACTGAGCCAGGTTGTAGCTGCTGAGGATTAGGACATCATCCTCAGATGGTGAGGAGGGAGGAGGGCTGCAGGAGAACCTGCCGACTCTGATGTTTAGTTTGCCTTTCTTTGAGGCATCTGCTGCTATCTTGCTGCTGGAGGCAGGACTACACACCAGCCAGGTCCCGCACAGGAAGACCTAGGTGCAAAACGTATTTTTTCTCTTTCTGGTCCTAATCAGTGAAATGATGCATAAAAGCACGGGCATGGGTATGATGGAAAGCACTGAACATGCCACTCTTGTCTTCTAATATTGATAATTTCTGATGTTCTCCCAGCTCAGTCTTCTGCGAAGGCACTCTACTAGTTGGAGATGTTATTTCTGTCCACCCAAACTCTCCCCAATAAATCTCATAAAAGCATCTTATCTATGCTAATGCTAATGTATTATTTTTTAGATAAATGCTCTGAATAAAAAGAATCTCGGAAAGGCAGAAAACATAAATTAGGAGGAGTTCTCCATCAGGAATGGTGTATAACCATAAAAAGGCCTTGCAGAGGTGAGTATCTGGATAACTTACTGAAGTATTCAGACAGTCACTGAAAAGCATTAGAAGATGGACTGTCATTTGAATTGTCTACACAAAATATATATCATCTGCTGCAAAAATGATAGCTAGTTTTGTAAGAGATTTTGTTGCTATATAATAAGCACAACTCTGCATCACTGATTTGTGAGAGTGTCAGCTGCAATAGTCCATCAATCTCTTTTTCACACCCACACAAACTTCTTTCCCATTTTCCTCTTGTTAGGAAAGCCTCACAGATCCCCTGTGAGTTTTTAAGAAAGGACAGAACCAGCTGCTTCAGAGGACAGGGACTACAGAACGCGGTTAGTTTATCCTAATTGGTTCCCAAAATGTGGTTGTATTCTCTGAAGTAAACAGGTCTATATTTCTTCCACAGCTGTACGCGTAGTTTGTAGGAAGTTCTAATCTTTACTGTTACAGCTTAAAAAAAGAAGGTTGAAAAAGAATTAGGCAAGACACTGCAGCAATAAATCCCAACCTAGTCATGATGTGCAGCATGACAGGTTCTCGTCCAGCCCCAATGACCATAATTTTCATCACACATCTCAGCTGAGACCTAACTGTCATGGCAGCACAGCATTTGCTAAGGCAGAGCTCAAGTTCAGCTCTGCTGACTTAAGGCAAGAGTGCCCCCTGATGAAGGCTCCAGACACATTTAGGAATTTGGGGGTTTCCAACACAGGTGCTGACATGGAGGGGCTTTGTTTAGTCTTTCAGACATGAAGAATAGTACAGTGATAATGTGGRAAAAAAAATTAAGTTTTTTGGAAACAACTTAGCGCTAAGTATGACCTCTGGCTATGTTTCTTTGTAGCTGGTCACTGTTTTCAAAAAGAGTTACAAGTATTCAGCTCAGCTACACTGTATATCTGCAGCATTCTCATTTATCTGTGCAGACTTATGGATACAAGGAAAAGTCCCCAAAAAGGAAAAAAATATAGCAAATCAGTAATAAATATGAGAACCCATAAAATGAATCACAGAATCACAGAATCACAGAATCGCTGAGGTTGGAAGGGACCTCTGGAGATCATCTAGTCCAA
>NW_020449630.1:868007-880535 GCF_003343035.1 Apteryx rowi | reverse complement strand
AGGAAGTGATGTTTGAATATTAACCAGCTCTCTTGAACGCCCCTTCCTTCTAGGGGCCTAACCCATGGGATTCCTCCAAGTAGGTCCCTGAAGAGGCCAAATGGTAGTTGTGTTTCTGAAACATATAAACCCTCTTGTAAAAGGAAAAGAAACCCCAACCCTGAAACAAGCATTTATGTGGTTTACAGGAGGCATTTGTTAACTTGGAAACTGAGTTCCTGTTACAAATCTTATTTCTCAATAATAGCCTCYCTATTTCTCCTAAAGAAAATACACCCCACAGATTTGTGTGCATCTGATCTTCATTCTACATTCACATTCTTCTAATAAAAAATGTATTTCACTGACTTTTCAAAGATTGCTAGTCTGGGCTCACACTATCTCCAAATGGATTTTGTTACAGACTATAACTGTTTTGTTTTACAGAAAATGAAAACTTCTTTTGTTCTTAAACTCATGCCTAGATTTGCCTTCAAGGTGAAATAGCTATGTTCTTTATCACCCTTTTGTCTGAGATTGAACCCATTCCTTTGACAATAAAAGCCTAATGCATACATTCATTTCACTGCCAAGTCTTTTCATAATCTTTATAACTAAAATATAAATAATTACTTTTTTCTAGAATCAAATAACATTTTTATGTATTCCATTGCATTTAAATAATCTGAGAACACCTGTGACTCTGTGAAAGTATTTTGTATTCTCACTGTGGTGTTAACCAGCCAAAAATATTTTCTAAACAACAGGCCAAATTCAGAATCAATGTCAGCCAGTGTTGTTTATTTTAGAGGTCGCACCTGTTAATTCCCATTTGGAATGTGACCCTCTCGCTTTGCCTCTTAAAACATTCACATGTATCTCAAAGTTAAAAATGGGGGAGCTTCGCGCATATTCTTATGGTCACATCATCACATCCCTTCCCTACTTCTTACACTAGAAAGAGCTTCGTCTACTGATTGATAGAAAATTATGCCTGTACAGCTAACTTCCTTTCATTCAAACTTTGTGTTGACATTTTCAGTGGGACACAACTATACAACATCCATTGAATTTGTTCCGTTGTTGTGGCAGTGAAGGTAGTGAAGACAGAAAAGTGTGAGTCTTTCCAGCTCTATTGAATAGAGATTTTTCACACACTGCTGAAGCTATTAAATGTACATGATATAATTTATTAACTGAAAACCCATTAATTCCTGAGAAAAAACAGGGAAAAGAATCACAGTATAAATATTTAAAGTATTAATTCAAAGACTTTTAAAGAAAATGCAGATGACAGTAGGGTATAAGGACCAGGCCTGGTGCAAGGCTTGGCGGTACTCTTGTTTGTGAGATTTCTCTCACCACTGAGCATCCTAGCAGAGCATAAAGAAGACACTGAAATACATTGCTAATTATATGAGAATGGGTACTTAGAAATGTGCACAGTTCAGTAGTTGGTATTTTATTCATTAACTTGAATTCAGAATTATGATGATATGATTAAAACATGCGATGTGTGTTTTCAGGAAATACTAAAAATCTGTGTGCATCCTGATTCAAAAAAAATAAGACTTCAAGCTAGTTAAAATGCCCTGACATGTTACCATAATAGCTTTTATTCAGAGAAGTATTGAAACCCGGATTCTCACCATGGCTTTAGTGCCTTGGGCATCAGCCATCACTGAGTCTGACATGAGTCCTTTGCTCTTCCAGCTGGAACAAGTCTGCCCACCAAGCAGAACCACACACATTTTTTCTTTCAAAAAGCTAAAAAGCCATGGCACTTGACTGGGCTAGATTACTTTATCTGTAACCAAGGCTTGCAATTTGCAAAACAGGTGATGCTGTCTGGGAACATAGAAAGAAAAGATTCAACTCTATGTGAATGAAAGGTTTTCAGCGAGAGCACTCCAGCCAGAGGAACACATCCAGCTCGCCCAGCAGTGTCTGTGCTGTGCTTAAACCACTTTCCCCTTACAACTAGCTCTTCCCCCAGAAATTCAAGACCACCTTCTTTGCCTCTGGAGGTGAGGAAGAGCAGAGCCTGGGCTGGGGGAGCAGGCAGTGGGGCCACGCCGCCCGCACTGCCCCATGCCAYGGACATGGGTGGGAATCTGCTGGCCAGCAGCGCGTCTTCGGGGAGCTGACTGGCACCTTGCGCCTTGTGTCAGAGGAGTTACGCCTGGTTTGGCTGTGCTGCTCCCAGGTTTATGTGCCCTGCATCACTGACACACCAGCACATCCCACTTCAGTTATAACCTGGGTGCCTTTCTGCATATCCCACATTCCCCCAGTAGGAGCTGAACTGGTGTATTACTACTACTGCATTAACTCCCTCCTTCTTCAAGCCACTGGCTATTTTCCACCTCTGTCCTGTGAAATCTCACACATCAAACGGAAATTTGGGAGGTTCTCTTTTCAGAGAACAGGTCAAATAGTGGTGGCAGAAATGCAAGTGCTCCAAAACCAGTTCCTCACAGTGCCTCAGCCCTCATTCAGGAAGATCTCTTTTGGAGATAAAAGGATAATTCAATATCATTTGGTTTCTCTTCCTCTGAGAGTCCTAGCCAGGAATCATTTATTGAAAATTGTCATGATAGCTGCTCTGTTTCAGATATTCTTGGAAAGACTGTTTCATAATGGGTAGCCAATTCACACGGACAAGAAAATGAACTTTATTTTGAAGTCAGTTTTTTTAAAATATGTATTAGAGGRAAAAAAAAAGAGGCATTTGAATTTTAACTGAATAGCTATTAGCTTACATAGACAGTATTTTTTAGTAAGAATTGTCTATTAATTATTTACCATTAACAAAAAGATTTGATCTCAAGCAAAACTCTTCAGATTTTGTTGGCTTTACTGGAATCACTGCTGCAAATTCTGGCACATGTTAATTCCAAATTCCAGGTTCAGTTACTCASTTTTTTTCTGTGATAAAATTCAAACTGACTTTAATGAGAGATTTGCTTGAGTAAGAGATGTGGAATTTATTCTTCTGTCAATATGACACAAAACATATAAAAGTAAATACAGTCACCCTGGCAAAGCAATGAAACTCATGAACTTGGAAGACTTTCCATTTGTTAAATGCTAACATGTTAGTTGAGTATGGTGACAGGAAGAAACATATACCAGAAATTTTGAGGGAACAAAGGCCCCATGAAAGTTGTTTTGCTTTGTTTTTCAAAGAGATGAAGCTAGTGTGGCATTTTGATAAAGTAAAAGATAGATAATCTTTTATTAAATGTAGTTAAAATGCTACAGACAAGAAGTACTTATTGTAATTGCATTAATTTTAAATCCTGCATGTTGGCTACTGCATCCATTCATACCCCTCTCCTTCCCCTGCAGGTCTGCAACTTTTGCCGGACTCTGTTACAGAAATGCCGTCAGCAGAACAGTATATGAAATAAGCCTGACGTTGTGACTCTTCACTCATTATACGCATGACAAAGGCATTTATGCAGCTGATAAGTTACGTTAGGCAGGTGAAAAATACATTCACAAGCCTCCTGCTTTCTGAAATCAGCTAATGCTAAACTGTTCAGAATCAGGAAAACTCCCCTACAGAGAGCCTGTCTCATCATTTTTTCCATCCAAGTGACTGTTTTGTCTGCCTGAAGCGTCCAGAGCTGGCCATCATCCCGGCAGGCACGGTCAATGTGAAGCGCTGGCCTGCAGGCAGCGATTAGCAGGGGCTAAGTAAAGATGAATCTGTTTTTTTCTACCTGGCGTTATAAAAGGTGTGAAAAATGCAAAAGTTTAGCAGTAAARCGGCAGCTGGAGGTCTCTGCTTTGAAAGCACAGGTTGCATTTATTTCATTAGCACAGTTAAAGAAGGATGTTAGTCAGAAAGGAGTTAAAGGTTTTAACTTGCAGTTTTACAGTGCCATCCAGTGGATATATTAAGTGACTGCAGAATGAAATCAGGAAAATTTTGAGCTTGATGAACTAAGATTTCAAACAGTCCATAAATACGTATGTAGCGATACTTTCAGACTGGACTGAAACAGAATATAGGCCTTAAAATTGAAATTAGATCAAATTAAATTAGTGCATTTTTTATTTCTTTTATTTTTAATAATTAAGTATTTTGCTTTATAAGTATTTAATTACTCTTTAATGTGCTTTAAAGACTTCTTTATTTTTAAAATAAATAAAAGGGTATTACTTGAATTAGTATTAAACAATTATCTAATTAGAAATCAAATCTAAATGTCCTGTAACAACAACACAGTACGCTGAACCAAAGCACAGCCTCATTGCAAATAGCTTAACAGCACCTGAAAATTGAAATGGCTCTAAAAATTCTCACTGGGAAATTCTTAACCCATATGCTGATGATCTCGTTATGAATTTAAAGTTTAACTTTTTCTTGTATGGTCTTGTGTTTGTCGCTTCGTTGTGATGCCAATTAATGGATCCATACGTATTGTTTGTGCCATCAGCTTGTAAAGTTTATAAAGTACTTTGGAAACGTTATAATATAAAGTATTCACCAAGAATCACTGAATAAAATTTATATGCTGACTTGTTCATTTTATAATTGGCTCATTTTCAATCACTCTTTCATTGAGCAACTTTCAATTTTTTTTCAGTTCCTGATATTTTATCAAAAAACCAGCAGCGATCATAGCTCTTTTTTTCCCCTCTTTCTTGCTAGCATTTATAAAAGTCTTGAAAGCAAAAAAAAAAAAAAAAAAGTCTTGCCAGAAATGCACATATTCTCCCGGAGTTCGGGTCGGCCTGCATGACAATAGAGGGAAATGTGGAAGGAGAACAGAGTGTTTTTGTAGAAGAATTTTAAATGCTGCTTGGAGGATGGCACGCACCACTGTCCTTCTCCTGTAAGGAATGAGGAGGTATTTCCAAAGAGAAACAGAAATGGGCAGGAGGAATTCAAGAGGACGTTTAAAGGAATGGTAATGCGATGTCTTTACAGTTAACGATTGACTAAAACGTGGTAATGTTTCCATTTATTCAAGCACAGGCACTTCTTGATTGAAGCAGCAGGCAGCTAGAGAGCTCACCTCTTAAGCTCTCCCCTCATCAAGCTGATTGGCTTTGTCTGTTTCCTTCTCCAAAACAAACCTCTAATTAGCAACTGAGTTTACACAGAAACACTACTTGATAAATACAGCCTGACAATCCATCCATCATGTAGTGTAATATTTATGTAGACACAGTTGTCTCTTACCAAGCAGTCCAGATCCTAAACATTTCCAGTATCTATCTCATGAATTTTTAATTATAACTCTTTTTAATGTGGAGTTGATACCTCAATGGATACTAAAAAACGTTTGCCTGAATCTTCCCTAATATGCATTTGTTTACACCACTACAAAAGACAGAGAAAATGCTACTGTCAGACTCAGTAAAATTTACCACTAGCTTCACACTGTACGTAACTACATATGTAAAAAGGGACTCAGAAAAAAAGTTCCAGTCAGCACAATTTAACTTGTCAGTAGTTAACAGAAGATTTCCTCCTAAGCTTTGTCCTTTTACACATTTTTATTTTGATTTGATTTTTTTTTAGAATTAAAAGGGCATAAGATTTCCCCCATTTTCCAAATCAAGCTATTCTTTCAACACAACATAAAGGATGAGCTGCCTGTATTTAATTAAACCTGAGTGCATTTAATTCAAAATCATATGTTTTAAATAATGCAAAGTTAATTTTAAAGATAAAATATAAGCCTTAACTCTGCTTCCATTCTATATATTAATAGTAATGTCTGGGAAGCAGAGAATACCTCTAAATAGCATTAGAAAGGTGCAGCACAGAGTCTTCAAGACCTCACTGTCTGTTTTTTATCCACATGTGAAAATGTGGTTGAGAAATGCTTAAGTCATCAGAGGATACCCGTGAGGCAATGGGGAGACACATTCTCCTGCTTTCACGAAGAGTTAGTGTTGGTTTTGGAAAGTCTTGTCCTCTACTGTTCCTCATATTCCTGTATGTCCAGAACCTGACATAGTTTTTTGGATTTTTTTTTTTTAAGAAAATTGGCTGCTGTTTTCACTCTAAGGCAGGCTTAATTTCTTGAAAAATGGAAGTGGTAAATTGCTTGGTTTGTTAATACTGGCTTCCCTGATAGGTGTAAGGCACTTCTTTTGCAAAATATCAGTAATGCTAGTTAAGATAAAAAATAGCTTCCATTATGTGCGTATTGTTTCCTCCCACATAAATGAAATTACATTGCCTCTCCTCTTGAATTTAGATTCTATGGCAAGTTTCTATTACTGAAGTGTAAAGTTGTCTATAAATCCATGCTTAAGTGTATAAATCAATGACTTTATTTTAAAAGCTATTGAAGACAACAGAAGATGTTCAGTGCTCCACAATTTGGAGTATGAAGTCACAAAACTAAGCGCTTGGCTTTCATCTTCTACTTCCTAGAAGTTTTGTTTCTTGCATTATCTCTAGATAATATTTTATAAAAAGGTGATGAAACCTTGCTAATCGCACAGCAAGACAATTTCTTTTAACACAGATTTTGCATAGGCATATATATGTCTGTGAGCAGCAAAATTTTGGCACTTGCTGTTAAAAACTCAACCACTGGAACAATACTGACATCCTTCAGATCTTTGCCAAATTGCATACCCTGTGATACTTGAAAAGAAACCCAAGCTCACTGAAAAAAGGATCAGAAGATGTGATTAACTGATAAATTCCTAATTAATATACTTTGTAAAATAACAAAGAAACAAAAATTAGTCCCAAATTTTAATCTGCTCTCATAAATCAACTGTGGTTTAAAAGTAGGAGCTGAATTATTTTATGATAGGAGTTCTCTATCTATTCAGAAATATTTAAGGTTTTAGGAGCCCAAATTAAATGCCATTCAGATTGCACTTCTCTAGGAGGGCAAAGTTATATTCTCTCCCCTTCCTAATACAAAATTTGCAAGTGATAGTTTTGGATCCTTCAAGTCCTACAAGACCTTCCCCAAACCCCAAGATCAGCTTGGAGATGATCAGGGAGATTTAAAACTTATCCTTTTCTTAACCCTTGTTCTTCACATTATAGATGCCTGTCATGAATCTACCTGTGGCCATTCCTTACCCTGCATGAACTGCTGGAGCCCTGAGGTGCTTACAAACAGTTCAAACAAGGAAAAGCCCCATGTCTAGTCTGTATTTCAAATTAAAAAAGGCAGGTCTTAAGTTTACTGGGCAGTTTCCCTGCTGAAAACAGCATTATGGAAGAGTTGTTGCTGATTACCAATGGTGATGGTATTGTATTCTGTATTGTCTACGGGTTCCATTTTTTCCAACAGAAGTAAGAAAAAATGATGTGAATTCACTGTAACTTTGGGAGGGAATATATTTACCATAACACAGTATGCCATCCAATCTTTCCTGCTGAATAATAATCACAATTTCCAGACTATGAGCTTATTCACATAAAGCATGTTGAGTCTTGCCTTCAATGTTATTCAGYGCCAATGTTTCAGTCAGTTCTAATAGGAAAACAGCAGAAACAAATAAACAGAAAAACATCAACATGCATTTTACAGTGTAGAACCAGTGACCATAGTGCAGGTTTTATAACCTATTTCCAAACCCTGTTGTTCTTTGCAGGCATAAAAGTTGGCTTCCAGCTACCCAATGTCTTCTGCTCCCCATAACTCATGCTTTGGTAGCCATGAAGGGACAGGAGTTACGAGAATTATTTTTGAAGTCTGGTGCCTAGGCATGTTGCAAGCATGTGATATATACATGCCACAGTATAAAGAGATGTTCCCTCTTTAATTTCAAAATAAGGTGTATTGGATAACTATGCTCCTTGCCTCCTCCTCTGCTTTTTTGACTCTTTCTTCTTAGTTTCTGTCACTGAACTGTAGCACTTTCCTCCCTCCTCTCTTTCCCAAGCTCAGTTTGCTTTTCTCTTCTCTTCTCTAACCCAAGAACCATTTCTTTCTCTGTCTATTCTCTCTTCTTTTGTCTGCCTCTTCTTTTTGGCCCCCTGCCCCAACCTTTATCACCCAGGCTGGCATTAAGGGGAGTGATAGAAAGAGGTGACTGGGGGTTCACAGCCTGCTGCAAGTCTGGGCAGAAGGATACCCAAAAAACTCCAGGCTGCCAGCGTGAGGAGCATGCAGCTCTCGGGAGGTTCAGGAGGGCAGGGGCACGTACCAGGCTTGGGGGATAGCACAGACACTAAAACCCTYGGTGCTATGGGAGCTGTCATTCTGGGGGTGGAGTAGGAATTTATGCAGAACTTCCCATTTTCTCTCTTCCCGTTTTTCTTCTCCTCTCCTCTTGTTGCACCCAGACTGCCCTAGAGCAACTTCTCTCCCAACCCAGTCTTCCTCACTCACAGGCGCTTAAGTCTGGACAACTCCGGGGGCCAGCGAAGTCCACACTGCGAGGTGCACAAGCCCTTGAGCAACCTTGTGTCCCTGAGCTGGCCTGCACCATGCCTTTTCCGGCCAGGCTGGAGCCCTTCAATCCACTTGCTCCTTTCCCACTTACCTGTGACAGCACGGTGCTGCCTCCTGGAGCAGCTGCTTCCCCCCTTCCCTTGAGACAGCAGATTTTCTTTAATCCTCGCAGAAGCCTTTGTCATCTCAGAGCCAAATTATTGCAACATAGACTTCAAGTTACAGCTTGAAATCACTTTCAAGAGCAGAAAGGGCGAAGATTTTTGCTCCCGAAGTGGAGTGCCACGCTGGCAGCACAGGAATGCCAGTAGGGAAGCCAGATGGGCCTGCCCCACGCCTCCACCTTTGAATTACGCTGCCTGCAACTCAAGTCGTAGAGGTGTTTTCTCTGCCGAAAGGAAGATGTAGGCAAGCTGTGCTGTGAAGAGCCTTTTGCTTTGAATTTACCCTTCTCTTTGGTCTGTCACAGATCAGATTTATTAACCTTCCGGACGCACTTTTCTGAGAGAGGGAGAAAAGCACTTGAAGGGTTTCTGGGGAACAACTGAAGGCTTATCTAAAGCAGCTTTTAGTAGAGAGTGAATGTTTATTAGAGGCAGACAGGCAGTTTACTGTATTGTTTTTTCCTCTGATTGTTAGTAATAATTTTTTCCAGAACACTTTTTCAGAACATTGGGTGGTGCTTATGAGATAATGAGACAGGATGGATTACAGGTTTGTGCAAAAAAAGCCCAGCAAAAAACCAAAAAGCTAACAATCGGAAAGGCCCTTTGTTGTAACATACCCCTATTAATAAAACACTTACTTAAACATTAAAATTAATTCTGGGTGGGACAGTTGACTGGTTAGATCAGTGCACTTCCTTATGAAAGATACTCAAAATTCCCTACCCCACTTCAATCAAGTATTGCATCAAAGGTGTTCATATAATAGGAATGCGCTGAACATGAAGAAGAAGGATCCCTGAGAGTGGGATGGGTGGTAAGGTGGGATGGTGGGATGTGCAAGTTAGTAAATGTCAGGGATGGGGAAAAACACAGCCCTGCTGACAGCTACAAGTGCCCCTGCTGCCCTTGAGGGTCAGAAGGTGATGCTGGGCTCCTGAGGGGCCTGAAGGGAACCTGCCATTAGCACAATAGTTCTGTCTTAAGCTCAGCAACACAGACAAACGCTGAAAAAACATATTTAGTGTTCACGTCTAGTTTACTTAAGTGCAGGATAGCAGAGAGGTTCCACCAGACTTTGTATCTTTCTCCAGTCTGAATTCTCCCAAACCTCAGTTTTTGCCAAAGGCAATGTTTTTATCAATAGGTTGTCATCCACAGATGGCTAGATTAATGCATTCACTTTGTGCTAGATAATCCTAAATATGAGCATTTTCCATTCCCTTGCAACTGAAATGCTTAGTCCTCCAGGCAATTCTAATTTATGAAGAACTGAAAATAAGGATTTAAGATGTTCCCTGTAATCACATCTCTGAATATTTTCTAGGTTTTACAGTTAACTTTTTTCTTGTTTTACATAGCAAAAATCTTTTTTCGGGCTTTATTTTGGAGTAAATTTTAATTAGCCAAACAAACAACTGTGAGGTATTCAGAAAATAACTTTCCTAAAGATTGTGCCATCTCTGTCTTTTTTTTCAAGAAAAGTTGGAGCAGTAGCAACTTCATCATTTTATAATCTAAACTCTGCTGTGCTATTTTAATTTGCAGTGTTGCTACTTATGTTAAGCATATATATTATAGTAATGTTCAGAGTTTCAGCTTATGCGTGTGATCTATGGGGACTGTATAAACATGCACGAAAGCACAGTGCCCTAAAATGCTCTCATTCTCTCACACATTTCTCAATTCACTCACGATCTTACCTGTACCACAGCATTCCATTTTCTCATTGGATTAGTTTGTCAAAGACTAAGAAATTTCTAATCTTTCATTTATGGTACTTGATGCACTCAGTGTAAATGGACAGCGGCATTACACTTGCTTAAGAGACTGAGATTCTCATCTAAAGGTATAATCATTTAAAGCTCTTAAGAAACTTAGGTTAGGAAGGGATTATATTAATAGAGGTATGTCTTGAACCAAGGATCATTCTGACTGTTTGGTACTTGATAATAACAGCAATGAACCGTGGACAAAGGAAATGATAGAAAACACAGTAATTCTCTTATCTCAGGAGAGGTACATGCTCAAGTGAAATTTGATGAGAGTCAGTTTTCCCAGCGAATGGTTATAATAGACACTGAACAATAGGGATGTACTCCTGCAGACTAACACAATGTATACTTTCCAGTTAGAAGCTGCAAATAGATGTTTAGGTATACTACAATAATCTGGTCTAATGATACAGTCCAGAGCTGTGTCTCAATGTACATTCTCTAGTTCTTTTGGAATGCTCTGATGAGGGTAACTGCATGTAGAAAAGAACTGGGACTTACTCATTGCATGCATGCAAGAAAGTAATATTCAGCTCGTTGGAATTTGAAGAAATGGTTAAACTGATTATAAAGCTGAAAATTGGCATGATTTTACGTTGCACAGATGCTCCTCTTTCCCTTTCCTTTGTACTTGGCTCCCAACTGGTATTTGCAATCCTGCACAGAGGATTCCTTAACCTGACCTCTATGATTTTAGAACTAATGACACTTTGGCTCTTGAAATTTGTTGACTTTTCTCTCCACAGATGTTTTGCTTTCCTCCTTGCCTGTCCTGAAATTTAAGAAGTTCATGGTGTGAGCACAGGATTGATCTGTTGGAAGGGACAGATGCTGAGTGTTATTTATTTGTAGGCTTGAAGGCCTTTGATAACTTTTTATGGCAGAACTTTTTCATTTTTTATCTCCTTGACCTGTAGATTTTTTCCTGTTTGTCTATGTTTTGCATGAAAACATTGCTATGCATTCTGACGTCTAACTCATAACTCTAAGTTATGTGGTAATAAATAGCTTTATTTTATATAAAAGATAAAAACTACTACTCTTTTCCTGAATTTCTTTACCATTATCAATAAAAACAACTTGTCAACCACACTGAAGTCTGAACTCCACCAGTGGCTCCCCCCAACTTCAAGAACACACTTGCAACATAACTCTGCTTATGCAGCTCATTGATATTACTGCATTTTGAAATGTGGTTTAAAAAGCAATACATTACAGAGCAACATAATGCTTCCCTAAAATCTCAATAACCAGCCATTAGTTGCCAGCGGGGATTTGCATTTGAGACACGGTATCTTTTGACTAAAATTCCCCAACCTCAAGTAACTCATTTTGCACTGTGCATCCACACAGTTCTTGCTGTTCCAGGAAAAATTCATTCCTCGCTGCAACTTATTTGGGGTATTGATTAAGGAGTACTGTGGACATGAGCTGTGTGACTGACAAGCGTAAAAACAAGAAAGCCAAATCCGAATGAACTTTCACTGCAACTTCTCTAGCAAGAGAAGTTCTACACCCACTTTTTTGCATTTTATGCTAATTTCAAAAGGCTGCGGAGCGTCAAAACATCGCAAAGACTTTCAAAAGGACAAAAGCAGGTAACTTTAACTCTTTCAGTTTAGAAACACGGCTGAATGGCTGCCTTGCTGCGGCTTGGAAACCCTCAGCGCGGGCACGAATTTGCGAAGCTGGGGAGGGGAGGGTGACAAATTTGCACGAAAAACCCGAGCAGCTTAATGTTGAGAGCACTTGAAAATGCGAGCGGGCGGCGGCAGCGATGGGGAGCGGCGGGCGGCTGGTGCTGGTGGCGCTGGTGGCCTCGCTGTTCTGGGCGCCGGGGCAGGGCCAGCCCCGAGGTGAGGGCGGGGGGTGCCCCGCCGCGGGGGTGCGCGGCTCGCTGTGTGCATGCATGCATGCATGCATGCGTGTGTGAGTGAGTGTGCACGGGTTTGTGTGTGTGCAATGCTTGCAGTGCTTGTTTGCAAACGCGCGCCGGGTGCCGGGCAGGGTTTCTCTGGGGGAGCCCCGGCGGGGTGCCCCTTCCCCCTGCGGGAGAGCCGCTGCGGGTGGCCGGGGCGCCCCGCCGGGGGCAGGCGGGCTGGGGGCCGGCGGAGCCGCCCGCGCTGCTGCTTCGCTGTGCCCTGCACCCCCCCTTCCTCCCCATCTCCGCGGCCGCCCTCCCCCTCCGAGAGCCTTTTCTCTCCCCGCCGCCTTTGT
>NW_020449630.1:795191-867832 GCF_003343035.1 Apteryx rowi | reverse complement strand
GCAGCGGGGCCCCGGCCCCGGGGGAGAGACGGGGCGTCCCCAGGGGCAGGGTCGGGCCCGAGGGATGCCTCGTGCTGTCGCCAGTGTAAACTTACCTCTCTGTTGCAAGCGGTAAGAGTCGATCAAAAATACTTGCCCGGCGTGAAAGCGAGGTAGCGTAAGAATGCAACGGAGAAAACTTACAAAAGTTTTCTTATCTTGCTTGCACGTGTTGCTTAACACACCGCGATTGGGATGCTGGAAGGCTCTGTGGCAAGTTCTCGCTTTGTGAATAACTTCACACGCTCTTCCTCTTTGTTCAGAGTGGGACAGCTTCTGTTTTTCTCCTGAGTCTCGCCAAAGCTAGCGCGCAACAGCAGTTCACTCCTTACTACTGGGTCAACAGTAGTTGACTGTGTGGCATGTTGGGTATGAGGTAAAGCAGTGAGGGACACCAGGCATCTCACCTGTCCCTTGATTCAGCTCCTGGTGCACTCAACAGCAAAATTTCTACTGATCACTGCTCCCTGCACACTAATTCCCAACCATGTTAGGTCTCTATTAAAAACCAAGAAGGGTGGAAAATGGTTGGAAGGCATATGTTGTGCAGATGCATGACTTGATTTTTCTTTAAGGTGAAGTGTGGTGTTTAAGGTGGATATAGTATGTGAGATTGGCATCTGGAGGCTTGCCCACCGCAGTAAAAGCAAATGGGTTTGTTAACATTATTACACAAGCAAAAGTTCATTCTTCAGGTAAAGCACACAAAATCAAACCCATGTAAATTGCTGAGCCCATATATTTCAGTGTGTAAATAAATACACGTGGCTTCAGTTATGAAAAGTTTACTTTTAGAACCAAATGAAAAGATGGACAATATCATGCAAAATTTACATTTCATTATTACGTTTTTCATAAAGAACATCAAATAATCTTACTTCATTATTAACTGCTATTTAAATAGGTATGTTGGCACAGAGCTTTTAAAAAAAGAATTTTGCTAAAGCTAGAAAAATAGAGCTCACAGAGCCCTTACCTTTTGTCATAGAAACTTGCAATAATCAACCTGCAGTAATCTATTGCAGCTTTTGCAAAGCATTTAATCCTGATATGCTAGGTTTTAAACAACTGTTTGCATCTGGAGGCATCTTGATAAAATGCATATTTTTACATCAGTGACTGCAGATACTACTACACTTTATTGTACCTAACCTACCTCTCCTGCAACTATTTGAATGTGTTACTTTGAATGTGTATATTTTTCTAGTTAAAAGTTCAGGTCAGGAGATTATTCTTTCTATTAGATTCTATTAGATTAAGTTGTTGGACTTTTTTTTTGCTCTCAGCTTGAGGACACGGATCACCTGAGGAAGCAGTGAATATCCAACCCCCCTGGTGGATAACTGCCTTACAAAAAACAGAATTCAAGATAACTGATCCTAAAACAATGTGAAGAATGTGATGCAGATTGGAATGGCCATGTTGTTTTTGCAGAGAGTAAACAACTCAAGCTCAAACTTTAAACATCACGATGATATGAAATGAGGTTTGTGGTAAGGATGGAAAGATTGCTCAGACTGTTGCACGGGCATTGCAGAAGTTTGGATGAAAGGTATCTTGGCATGCCCATGGAAAGTGCCTTTGTAGAATTATTTCAGCATTTCCTGTTTTTCAGTTCATGCCTGCTTTTGTTCTGTCAGCAAGTCAGGAAACTGGAGAATAAGGGTCTGTTGGAAAGTGCTGAAGTCCAGTCTGAGAAAGAGCAACAGAGAGTAGTAGAGTCACTGCACTGAACAACTTGGAAGGTTAATGATTGGGTCCTTTCAGCCTAGAGATTAATATCTACATAGCTATAAAATGTAGTTGGTATTTTTATTGCAGGTTTTTTGTTAAAATATCCTCTTCATGTTGAAAAGTTGGGTTTCAAACTGTAGTTGTGGACGTAATCTTCGCTCAGCTGCCTCTCGCATCAGCTTATTTTTTTTAAGCTAGTGTGCTGTAGTAGCCTGCTCTGTTGTTCCTATCGGGCTTTGGAATCAATGGTCTTTAAGTGTTGATGCTCAAAAGATTTGAATGACCCCAGAAAGGTGCTGAGGGTGCTCCATCTGGACAGAACTGAACATAGACATTTCTCATACTTACCATCACTTGGGTTTCAAACCTACCTTGCTTCAAGAATCTGGTTCAGTAAGATGCTTAGGTTATGACTAATACACAAATCATAACATTATGTTCAGCAATCACTTTTTTCTGAAAGTTAAGTGGTAAAGCTTGCAGGTACATCTGGTTGTTAGAGCACTTGCTCAGGAAATGGGAGATTTGGGTCAAATCTTTGCTTGAGATGGCTTCAACTCACACCTTTAGTTTCTGAATAGTGTTTTATTACCAGGTTGTTTCAGCAGGTAATGCAGGGGTGGGGGAGGAACACAGGAAATCTCTGCAAACCTTTGTTTGAAACAGGGCTACTGTGCAGCAAGTTTAAAGGGTGCAGAAAGAGAATGGTCAAGGGAAAAAGCTGATGCTGTAGTTTGATAGCTTGGGCAGTCAAAGATGGAAGGAAAGTCAAACTGCAGGCTTTCTGCTTCTGTTGCAAGCAGCAATTGGACATCTTAATCCAGGAGCGAAAGACAGTTTTTCTTGTACTCATCCCTTGTTTTTCACTGGGTCACTCAAGCCTGGCACCACTTGGTGGAGTGGTTGTGCATCCCATTCAGTGCAGATGGGCATTTTGGTGGTGAATTCTGCTTCAGAGTTGGTGTGCTTTATTTGTAGGTGCAGGAACACTTGGCAGCATGATATCYGAGTCCTTTTTTTTAGGTCTGGCTGTTAGTCAACAAGCCCAGATAGGTGAACCTTATGTTTCTAGTACCTGACTACAGCCTTATTCATTCAAAGATGTCTTGTGGGTTGATACTGTGTTTTAAACTGAGAGCCAAACTTCCAGAATTTAATTGAATGACCGTAAAACTTTAAGATGAAGTCTGCATGTGCTTTCAGGATAAGCCAGATGTTGCATCTGCAAACACTGTCTGTATGATGTATTTTTTCATTTCATAGGAACTTCAGAAGTGCTGTACTGTGGTGTATTTTGTGTATTAATGGCTTGAATAGTACTTGTTTCCGTCAATCCTAAATGCCAGATATTTCAAGGGAAGGGGTAGGAAACCTGCAGCAAAGAGTTGTGTGATATTCTATTTGCAGGAGTAGTTTCTGCCTGAATCTCACCTGTCAGTAGTTGACACATCTTCTGAAATTGGAGGGTTTCTATCCCATGCAATGTTTTTGTTCATTTTTAAATATTTCCTTTTAACAACTCTGTTATGCTTATGTTGGTATAAATATTCTCTCCTGACAAGAAAACACTAAAATAAACCTAAAGTCCCTCAAGACTTGCAGGAAACTTAGAGGCAGTGCTCTCTGCAACTTGCGGTGTGACACAGGAGATTGATCTGAAAAGATGGTAGGAGTCCGAGACAGAATCACTTAATGCGTGTGCTGTGGTTTGCTGAAAAACTTCTTTTTTTGGCAAAACTGGGCAGAATGGTATATGTGGCTCAAGTCCCCACTTTCTCCCTGGGTCAGGAGCCTCACTTAGAGTGAACCTGCACACCCCTCACACGTCTTCATGTGGGTAGCTGGCTGGGCCACAAGATGCGTATTAACTGTCCATACTGTGTTTAACTTCTGATCATTTCTTATCTCCACACACATGAAAGAGCATGGAGGAACAAGGTGGGAGAACCCTAAGTCAGAGAAAGGAGCCCTGGCCCCTCCCAGGGTTGTTATGGGATGTTCAGGGAAGGAAGAATCTGGTTTGGGAGGAACAAGTATGTGAAAATAGTGGGATAAGGGGATAAAAGGGGCTGGTCAGGTGAGAACAGATTGCTGGTCAGTACACCTGTCTGGCCATGCCCTGCACCTCATCACCAGTCTGTCCTGGCCATTTACTGGGTAGAATGAGCACTGAAGGCCAGCGACTGGAGCGTCTGCATTGTGTTAAATAGGAATTGGGCTCCATCGTATTGGAAGGAATCTGAAATGTAGAAAGAATAATGTGAAAGGTAATGAATCTCAGCTATGTACAAATTTTGATCATTGAAGTCTGAGTTGAGGATGGGAGAGAGGAAGAGCCAAAAGAAATTTCAGTTATTCTGGTGGTCTGCATAGAATATCTTATGCCACTTGTGGAGAAAACATTAAGTGCTTAGCCATGATTAGAGTCCTAAATTTCAAATTTTTTTCACTTATTTTAATAGAAAGTCGGTACTGAAGAGCCACAATTTGTTCTTTCCTCAGAGTACAAAGGTATGTGAAGGAGAAAAAGCCCATGAAAGCATTCTAAGTAGACTGAAGATTAAGATAAAAAAGAGTGTCATAAATATTTTCCCCATCCCCGGAGGGCTTAGAAAATGCATCTCTGGAAAGTCAGGATTATCAGTGTATGTTGATCAGTTGTTGGTATTTACGGCACTCTCGCACAGGATCTTCAGATGGGGTGTGCCTCCCCCTCCTAAGCCTTTTTTTTGCAAGGGGCTGAACAGCTGCTCTCCCCTAGGCATGCCTGACTGAGGTGTCCCTTCCTGACAAAGCAGAGGAATTGTACAGTGCAGAGGTTTTGCAAGATGGATTGGTTAGGTCATTTTGCAGGGACTGTAATTTGTTAGTTGATGTAAACCTGTAGCACGTATCAATCAAATTTCTCATTTATGTGTTTTGGGGTACCTGAGTGATATCTGTGGCAACTGTCTAGCTTATCCTAGTGTCCAAGGCACTGTATAATGGGTACTGCCCTCTGGCTTTGAGGTTTGAGTGAGTGCTTCGRCTGGTGGAGTTGTGAGTCAAAGCAAAAAAAGGACAGATGCATCTGTCTTAGTTTAAAATTGGTTTCTTGCATTGTTTTTAATTAAGGACTGCATTTTAATGCTTTTGCAATAATTYTGTACTTTCAGAGATGAAAAATGCTTTTGCCCTGAAATAGAAGTCATTATTTTGTACACATTATTTTTGGATGTTAAAACTTCTAGTTTTCTCATAACAATGTAGATACATATAAGACTTAATTTTGTTAGTTACAGTAGATGAAAACAACACTGTAAAAATTAAAGTCATAGAAGTGTAAAGCAGTATAAAAATACTATCACAATCTAAGTCTCTGATATCCTTAAATATTGAGAATAGGTAGAGGCAGGTAACTTAAACCTCTCCTCTCAATGTGAATTGGCGGTTCTTCTTCCCAAGAAGTTTTACTTTGTGCTCCTGGCAGAACAAAAGAGGAGACACAGATTTTTACCAAACAAGCTGTGTTGTTTTTTTTTAACTATCTCTGTAAAATCCCTTTTGTTTTAAATTGCATGAGTTAATCGGACTATTCCAAAAGGGCTGCTGCACCTGACCTGGCCCTTCCACAGGTGGCCCAACCTTGCAAGCCACGTAAAGCACTCACTAAGGTGGGTTAATGGACAGAGTTGTTTTGTCTTGTCTTTTCTATGCTTTTCCTACCAGTCAACACCATGCGGATCCTGCTCCCTCTTTGTGTAGACAGAGTAGATTTGAGCCTTTAGCAATTCCATCTGTTTTATTAGTTGTAACTTGTTAGCTTCTAGTGACTTTTGTTTGTAAAGAATTATTTAATACAGTGAAGCCTCTATCAGAGATATTCCCTAACCAATTCTTTTAAATTAAAGTTTCAGATTTTAAAGCTGTTTTGCAGGCATAATGTAATTCCTTTTGAGCTCATTTATTGTTCTGTGAGATCCAGTCCTCCTCTTGGTTCCCGCATGAGAATGAAGGTTAAAAAGCTGTTTAAGAAAGAGTCTTCCTRAAATACAAACTTTGTTTTCACCTCAGCTCTGTCTGCATTTTTACTGCTGTTTTGCTCCAAAATGACCTTGAAGATAGACCCATGTCCACTGCCCCCTCTATTATATTTGTATAAGCTTTTATTTGCTAAAAGGCAGCAGGAATTGTACTGGTCTGGTGGAAAGGAGTCAGTAGGAAAGGTCTCTATAGTCAATATGCTGAATCTTTCATTCTAAGTTGAATGAAATCATGCTCAATTAAAAAAATGCTTTGAATTGTCTTGGGCTTTAAAGTTTCTAAGTGACTAGCAGCATAAGCACCTTCACCAAGTGTTAGGTTAATATTTAGATGCTTTAGTCTTGATTCTTTTTTGTGGTAAGCCTCTTGATAACCTGGTGCGCTGCATTCGACTTACCCACTGTAACAAAGAGACAAATCAGTCTGCACRCACTGAATTTAGGCATTAGCCATATACTTGCTCTTTGTAGCAGGCTGGGAAAGCAGTGGTTTTTGGAATGATCTGGGAGATATCCTGTATAAATTAGATCCACATTTAAAAATGTGTTGTTGGAGACTTGCAGTTCTTCAAACAAAAGAAACTCTTGGATGGGAGTGGGATCGCTAGAGAGTAAGTTTTCGGCATAAGACTGAAGACGACTTCTTTTTCAGAAGACTTACTAATAATCTAAATTGTTATTCAGAAAACTTCTTCCCTGGCAAGAGATGGTGAATAGCTAAAGAGGTGATACTTTAAACATCGAAAAATGTAAAGTATTGTAAATCCATGTTCTCATACATATTTATATGTAAACAGGTGTATACACACACAGTTTTATATATATGCATAAAATTTCCAGTTCCTGTTTTGCTATCCAGGAGGTGCAACTCAGTGTCTAATACTGGAGTTTTTTCTGTAACAAAGGCATTTAACAATAAGCTTATTTTGGAGTGAGTTCCAAAATAAGTTTTCCTTTACTGTGTCTCTGTTGTGATGTGTGATTACTTTGCATGCTTCCAGACTGGTACCACATTAAAAGAAAAAAAAAAAAAAAAAAAAAAAAGCCATTTGCTGTCTTTCTCCCCCCCCCCCCCATTAAATGTTGGATGAAGAGTAATCTAGTATACTTAAGTATGCTTGGGAATACTGGACCACTAATGCAGTAATGTGTGGCTTTTAAGAAAAAAATTAAAGAATAGATGAAGGGTACTGTAAGTTGCACTCCTATAAAAGTTTAACCCTATAAAAGGAAGTGGTCAAATAACCTACTGCTTAAATACCTTATGCAAAACAGAGGCAGGATAAGTGACCACAGTGGGGAGCAATTTAGGAAAGGGGATCATGTTTTGGAGGGCCAGAAAAGGAGGGGTGTTACAAAGAGCTTTAAAATGTTCTCCTAATATTGTACATGTAAGTTTGATAAGCTGCAAAGTTTTTCCTATAGAAAACATTTTTTCCCAATGGTTATTTTTCTTACCTACAACCAGCATACTATACACAGTGCAGAGCCTGTATAGAATAATTCAAACAACTTCTATAGTCATGGTTTGATTATTGGATGTTTTTTCTCATGGACCTAATTAATGCTTTAACAGCAAAATCCTAGCTGTTTGGAAATCAGCAGCATAAGTTGTACTGACTTTATCAGATCTTGGATTTCAACTACTGAGTATAAATGCAAACAGGAGTACTGCAGATCTTGATGCTCAGTTAGTTCATATTGATAGTTTATTCAGTTTTCTGAAAGCATTCGCTGACAGCTTTGCCTTCTGTCACCAAACATAACTCAGCTGATCAAAGAAGCAGCGTGGAAAGAAGTGTTTGCATGGGAGGGAGCGGGGAAGAAAATAGCAGCT
Source organism: Apteryx rowi (assembly GCF_003343035.1). NCBI lineage: Eukaryota > Metazoa > Chordata > Aves > Apterygiformes > Apterygidae > Apteryx > Apteryx rowi. Next base: position 860,200 of record NW_020449630.1, on the reverse strand, counting down.
GTTGGCACTTCTCCACGTTTTGACTGTGGAGGAGTGCTGCTCTTTCAGGAAGGACTGGAGCAGGGGTCTGAGTTTTCTTCCATTTCACTTGCACGGTGTCAGCCAGGACTAACTTCAAGGCCACAGCTGGGGCGAGCTGGGTACCCGGGAGCTCAGCGTGCAGCCCTGAACATGGGTGAACCGGTGCACCCGCAGGAGAGCTGCTTTTGTGTCTCACCACAACCAGCCCTCCTGACTTTGGGTAGCAAGCACAGTCTTTGCCAACTTCTCTGAAGCTATTTCTGATTCATCCTGAAGGGAGTACCTAGAGAAAAAGTATTTGAGTGATTTAAGGAGAGTCCAGCACCGGTCCTAGGGCTGTGCTTGAAAAACCAGTTAATCAAATTGCGTCTACCCTGTTTCTGGCAGTTGCTTTACTGATGTGAGAAAACCAGTTGTTGGGAGCACTTTTCTACTAGTAAAACTGTGGAAAAGAATCCACTAGATCTTTGTCTAGTTTTCCTTTATAAACCTTTCTTGTTCAAATATATGAATAGCTAGTAYGTGTCTTATCCTCCATGCGACAGCCATTCATGTAATATTTGCTTTTGTAGTGCTCCTTTTTGTTCGTATGGCCCACTGGTGTAAGAGGAGAACGCAGTAAAGGATTGTGACTGTGTGCTAATGTCTCTGATGATTAGGTTGTTTCCACTTTATTGGCTGAGAAAGGCTAGATAACAGGAGCCTGAAGAGAAGGCTCTTTGAATTGTCAGGATCTGTGGAAACCCTGGTTTAAATTAGGGTTGTGAAATATATGCTGTTGAAATCTCAAAGATTCCATTCATTCGCTTCAGCCTATAGAGTCTCTAAAATGTATACTAATTTTTTTTTTACCAGAAAATATCCTTTGTAATATGCCAAAGAGTTAAAAATTTTGCTGGTAGTTGGAGAGATCAAGTTAACTCCACTGGYTTCAGGAGAGTTGCATGTGAATTTAAATTATCCCATAAATGCAAGTTAGACTAATTGTCCTTAGATAAATATCTTATTTACAGTGTAAAAACATTTATTCAAATAGAAAGCGAATCTGTCTGTCATGAATCTGGAGCTATATGGTTTGTGAACCATATTGGTATTCTTAAAAGCTTATTTTGAATGTTAACAATAAGTAGCCTTTTCACTAGGTCGATCAGCATTTTAGAAACCATATATATATATTTTTTTGCTAATGCAAAAATGTGAGCATGTTACTGAAGTGGACATTTAGAAGTAAACACGAGTTTAAGTCAAGACTTACAAGATTCAAATCCTTTCAAGCCTGATCACCATTTATCTTCTTTATCGGAATTCCTTGAAGCAGATTTACAGTGTGTCTGCCAACATCCTCCAGAACAAGTCTATCATTGCTAAAGGCGTGCAGCAAGTACAAACACTAGGGTCAGATGAATTACCGCTCTGCTTCAGAGTGGTCTCATAAGGGACAGCTTAGTTTCCAGCATATTTCATGATATTCTAGTAAGAAGATTTCTACTGGGAGAAATGACTTTGCAAAGTAGTGTAGATTTTCTGTGAGGTGGAAAAGGCTGTTCTCTGCAAGCAATCAGAAGGAGAAATATGTGAATGGGCAGGGAACTTCAAACTGAATTGTGCGATGACTAAAGGAGGATAGACCTTTCCACGGTGACGGGCAATAGTGTATGACACAAGCAGTAATATGGCAGCATGTACGACACAAAAGCAGTAATATGGCAGCATGTACAGATCATGACTACTGGTGGATAAATATATTCAGTATGTATCTTGGTGTGGAGCAAAAGTTCCCACACTGCTGCTTGCCTCCAGTGGCATGCAAGGTTGCTCAAAATTTTTTATTGCAGGTACTTGGAGTAAGGAGGTGCTCATGCTGTACTGCCACAGCTAACAGTGGTAACTGCAAAATCAATGTTTGACTGTCTTTCCTAGGCTGAAAATCCTGTTATAGTGATAGGCAAAGAGGGTAAGAAGGCTTCTCTCTGGTGTAGTGACAGGAAAAAAAGTCAGGATATTTACCCAAAAGAAGAAAAACCTATCCATGTACCCACACTATGAACTACAGTACAATACAATCTCTCTCTGTAAAACCTGAGCAGCCCTCCTGATCTTTTCTGTTCTTGAGGACAATATCAAAAATATCCGATGCCCCTTCTGCAGCTCTACTGTTGTGTAAGCATTTCATTTGCCACATTAAGTCAGCAGAACAGTTCGGGATGATTCAAGGTAGGGTCCAAAATGCACTCTGCAGTTTTTATTAGTGTCAGACTAGCTTTGCTGAACTTTAACTTAAAGGACTTAAGCTGCCACTCCAGGTCTTCAAACTGTTAGAATTTTCTTAAATTACCCTTTGGGCTGAAATACATCATTCTTCTTAGGCCAAAGGCAAAATACTTTCAGGACACTTGATTAAAATTCCATGTGGCTGGCTGAATTACTGAGCATTGATGGTAACAAGGAGGAGAACTCTCTTTACTTTGAAATATTAGTTGCTTTTTTCTCTCTTTAATTTTGTGCCCTGAAAATTACTTTTTCAGGAATTTATTCTATGTGAAGACAAATGCCTTTGATTTTTCATGAAGACATTTACTGTAACATAATAAAGTACAGGTTTGAAACCGGTGAGAGACTGAAACATAAAATGTGCAACAAGTGACTTGCATCTCTATACTTAAAACATTAATAGCAAGATGCTCCCTGTATATTTGTTAACCTGCATGTCTGGTGGTCAGCAGACTTAGATAAACAGTATAAAAATTTGCAATTTTCCTTAGTTGCCTAGAGTAAAATGCCTAGAAAAAAGTAGCAGGATATGTTTTAGTTTCTACCAAGAGCAGAATGCCACCTCTACAACACACTGAACAATTGGTTATAACTGGAAGAAAAACCCAGCAGAGGGTTACCCAATTAACCATTTTAATCTGAGCTGTGAAATCTTGACAATAGAGGTAAGGGAATGATCAAGTTATGCATGTCTTAAGTGTTACACAGTTGCAAATCCTCTCAGCTCCATTGAAGCTGGAGGAARTGCCCTCCCTTCCACCCCGGAAGATCTGGCAGCGATACAGAGCTGTGTGTGCCCTGATAATGGCTTCGTGCCTGCTGGAACAAAAACTTGTCTTGTATGTCTGAAAAAACAAACGGATTTCTAAACTGGGAGAACTTGTAGTTCTGATGTGCCAAGTGAACTCTTAAACCTAAAGCAGTTTTTCTTAATTAATGCAAAACTTCTACTTTAAATAGCAAACCTAATTTCTTCTAAGGCAGCTGCACTTTGAAATATTAAGATAGTATACTTATATTAGGAAAATGAAAAATACCTTGTATGAACCTCATTTTTATGTATACTGGTGAATATGCATTTGTATGAAATCAGTAAAAAATACATTTCAGAGTTCCTTTGCAGTGGTACTGCRTGCTGTAAGATTTAGTTTGTGATCACAGCTACCTCAAGGAGTCTCTCCGTTTACGTGGGGAAAGGAGTGGTAACTTTTTTGCTGTTATGATTATAGGGTCACAGTACAGAAATGACCAGGACCGCTAAACCTTTAAAATTAATTTCAAGCTCAGGTCTCTTAGACTTTGTGAGGAATAAATCTAAATTTAGAATTACAAGAGAGCTAATAGATATTTGAATCATAACTTCCTATTCATTATAGTAAATGATTCAGTGTGAAGCCTAATGGTGCACATTTATGAACACAAACATAATTGAGATTAAACCCAGATGGGATGTTCATTTACAATGAAGACTGCTCAGGTTGAAAGTTGATGTTGAAAGAAGTGCAAGGTGAATCTTTATCTATTGAGGTAGTCATAGGGACTAAGGTTCCTAATCTTTGACAGGCCAGTCACACTGCCTGTAATATTGTCATATTGATCTAAGCTAACATTCTGACTTAAGCTGAATATGAGGGAAAAAATGACAAGACACTAAATATTTAATAGCTGTGGGTTATATTTACTTCAGGTTTGAGTGGAAATTGTTCCCAAGATTAAGGTGCCTTCAGGAAAAAGCTAGTATAATGCTCAAACAAAACCCAAACCCAACAACCAAAAAGATATAGGCTCCTCAATGTGTCAAAAAAGCTATTGGTGAACAAGAAAGAACTAATTTCATGGTCTAGCAGGTTTGTTCCTTGGCAGGTTGCCCATCTGTCAACCTTTGGCTCTTCTAGTTTGTAAATGCTGTGACAGGGTTTCTGGGCAGATTCTTCAACAGGCCAACATGATACAAAAGTCAATACTTACAAGACATGACTTGAAGAAAGGAAGATTCATTATACTTTGAAAACTCATGACATAAAGTGTACTCAGAAATTACTCAACTTTTTATCCAGTTATGCTGKTTTTTTTTAATATGGAAGTTAGCCATCTCTTTTCCTTCTTCAGACTTCCTCTTAGTTTGTTCCTGAATTATTGTACATCCCCAAAAGATATGGGTGGCATTTCAGAGTTCCTCTTAGCTGAGCTAGTAATGCTACTCACAGACCACTTTTTCCAGCTTTTCTTATACCTGCTAATTACATTACAGAATGTCTCCTGTTATACTTTCACACATCGTAGAACTTGTCTGTATCTGGAAACAGTCTGAAATAACTGGAGAAGACTGTTTGCAATTTGGACACTACAGCGGTACACTAGGTAGTGGTATGTCCACACCCCACCTCATTGGACAGCCACTCACCTAGCCTGTGATGTACTGTTTATTTGTCTGCAAAAGTTTAGCAAGAAGAGCAGAGAAGCTTGGTACTTGCATAGAGGAACAGAGGAAAGAATCTGCACATGTTGGTAGTACCTCAGTTCCTCCTGTGCTGCAAGGTTGAGGCAGCAGCACCAGCAAGGGAGAGATGGAAGTGCCTGATGGTGAAATATCAAACTTCCCACTGCCTCCAGTGCCTTGGGTGAGCCTGTGAATTACCTGCAGGTCGAGCAATATCAGTTTTCTGGGTTGTGTACAGCACCTATCAGCTTTACAGCTGGTCTTGGCCAGAAGACCAGTTTGGCAGGCTGTTGGTTTTCTTAAAGCTGAACTTGGTTCCCTTGGAATATAGCACACTTTTACAGTTTATTTTATAAACATGATTTATTTTCCTAACATTAACCTAAAATTGGACATATGTAGATACAGTAGATTTGCATATATGAAGTTACTGTTTTCAGGAGCGTTAATAGTATTTATCTTTTGACTGTTGGCTTATCCTTACCCATCCTTCAGTCCCACTTTTCTATACTCAATGATTCTTTTGTAAAGTGAAATTATACCTTCAATTATCTCTCCTTGAACAAGTCCACAAATGCATCTTTTTTATTTGAAGGAAAGCAGGTAGTTAATGCTAATATTGAAGTTACTGAGAAATTTCTGTGATAAGTTTTAATTCTTTTATCCCCAAGAACTCAAACTTCAATTTTTTGACTCAGATCTTTGAAATTTATTATGGATCAAACCATGAAGCTAGAAATAACATACAGGGTTGTAATGTAAGTTATTAAACTTATTGTGTATTTTTTATTCCCTCAAAATGCTGAGTGTTTTCAGCAGAAGGCTGTCAAATATGACAAGCACTACTTTGACAAACAAGGTAGCTCTTTAAAGGGATATCTTGATAGTACTGAAAAGCCAGTTGCTCAGACTTCTTCATTATTATGCAATGGAACATTGATATGATGGAGGCTGGTAAATAGAATTTAATGTCACTTTCTCTTAAATGTACAAAAATTATCCCCCTCCTTTAGAATAATCAAACAACCAGAGTTAAATGCGAAGTTTACCCACGTCTTTCCATCCTTATGCTCTCTACTTCCCTTTTGTGTATATCCGTTATGACAGGGTCTCTGCATGATGTCATTCTAGGTTTTCAGGCTTGGAGCACAAGACAGACTCATAATTTACCATGGGCCATGGTAAATTTTGCATTTCCTAACTTGTTAGTACTTGGCTTCATAATCTAAAGGATATGATTCTTATGTTAGTGTTTAGACTAAACTACTGTATAACCCATTTATGGTATTGAAAACCTCTTATACTTTGTGTAATAGATTGTGTAGCTAACAGGTGACAGGCTTTAGTCTATTGTGTAGATGTGTTAGCATTGCTTGGCCCCCCTCTTTCTAAACATTTAATCTGGCAGTCTGGGTTTTCCTTGTCATGGAAGGTTTTCAGCAAGTGTGGTTGTTCCCAACCTTTACTCSCCATCCTCCAATACTGCATAAAGGATTACCTAGCATCTTCCAGTTAAGACTTGACTGGGATGTAATGCTTTCTTCCCTCTTCTACTCTTAGTTTTATATTGCCTTTTATATTGACCATACTACTTACATTTTTTGGAATATAGCATTTCATTAGGTTTCAGGGTTTTCTGAGTTATTTTGGACAAACATTCTTCCCTTTCAAACGCTTTGCTTCATTTTGACCATCAGTCTGGCTGTATGCTGATTTTTGAGAATATGAAGGAAGACATGCAAATTATGTTAGACTGCTTTTTAACCATCACAAACTACATGAAAGAAACTAGTGGAGGAAAATAGTACAGCTGATGTTTGTTCTTAAGTAAACAAACTTGTGGTCTTTCTGTTTCCAGTCTGAATTTGAGAGAATGCATCTTTATTTGCAGTGTTATACTTTCAAATTGTTTTCTGAGCATTGGTCTTTAGCACGTTAGCTAGTCCCAGACAGGCCACAGTAGTTAAATGCTTGTTGCTGCTAGTGCTGCGTATACATTAAGGCACTCATTAATTCTGCTGAATGCACATAAGCAGCAGAGAAAATGTTTGGCAGCGAAGCCCTTTGTCATTTGGACAGAGGAAGGGACAGGCTCTGGTGGTCTATAGCTGTTTGTGCTCTAGCAGCTTGCAGGGTTCAAGCAAAGTATTTTTGGTCACATTTACTGCGATGTGTTCTTGTTCTTTCTTCAGGGGCACGTGTTGGATTTGATTTGCAGAAGTTACGAAATCAGAACTGTAGAATAATCAGCAGCTTGCTCTAAAAGCAGAGGGTTAAGAGCATTCACTAAATGGCTGCAAAGTAATCTGTTCTACAGATAACCTGAGCTCATGGCCATGGCTGCGGTGGAGTGTACTTGTCCCTTTTGTGACTGGGTAGGCAGCAGTACAGCGGGGAAGGATCTTGCCCTTAGATTGGAATGCAAACTGTAGTGCAAATCCTGTGCTGGGGGTATTAACAAAAGTGTCATAACTGCTGAAGAAATTATTCTACTCCAGTTGGTGCTGACGAGGTCTGAGGAATCGCACTGTTGGAGAGATGCAAACTGCCAGGAATTCAGAAGGATAAGAGGTTTAGCAAACTGACCTAGAAGAGATTGAAAGGATGGTTTCTTTAGTTGGGAAAAGAAGAAAAAGGGACATGATAGCAGCCTTTCAGGTAATGGAAAGCTGTTATCAAGAGGATCACAAAAGGCAAGCAGAAGTAAGTCATCTTTGCAGCAAAGATGACTAAGAAAGAGTTTGTATCTTTTCAAGTGATAAAGCACCAGTGTAGACTTTTGGGGGATGTTGAGGAGTACCGCTCATTGGAAGCTTTTGAGAGCAGAGTAGATGCACTTAGTATGCTCATATACTTAACATAAAATGAATTAARTAAACTCAAAGTCCTTCCTGACCTAATATTTCCGTGATTGATATGATATTAGTCAGCCTTGCTGTACAGTAGAGCAAAGTAGTCTTCTACAGTAGTCTTCTACAGAAGAAATGACATGACAATCGTTTTTTACAGTCTGTCATAGTACTAAAGTTTTATTTTTAATCTGAAATAGTCTAACTTCACAAATTAATGTTTGTAGAGGTGTTGCTTATAAAACCATAGCTTCCTAGTAAGCCTCAAACTTTATGTTGTGTTAGTGGAAATTCTCCTAGCAGAAGTTCTCCTTAGGGCTACAGAAAAATGTGTGATGTGAACTATCAGTTTTCAAAGTGATTTCTACTTAATTCCTTGCTGCCTAAGCCCATTGTGTATTTTGTAGTGAAGCTTTCAGCTTTTGAAATGGGTCAAAGCTGCAGCTGATACACATTTTTAGGCAATGTCTCCACAAAATGGACCATAAGGCAGGTTGGGTGTTGTACCATGAATTTCTTGCGTACTGTAAGAACAGGGAGTTGCATTAATTCCTGCAGCTAACTGTTACGGATTTTTTTTGTCTTCTGATATCAGACCTTCAGCCCAGATATTCACTGATTACAGAATTGAATTCTGATAAGCGTTCATAGAAAAAATCTAAGATAGAGACATTCACCAGTGAAGTAAAATGAGGGTAAATCTTTTGAGCAAGCAAAGAATCTGAACCCAAACCTGACAGTTTTATACTTTTCCTTAAACTCATTTGGTCTAAAACTTGAGTAAAACAGAAAAACTAAAGCTAAAATCTGTGCTATTGAAAACTGTCTTTGAGAATGTTATGAAGAATGTGACCTCAACTTCTGCAGTATAATACCATTACATATTTTATACATTTTAATGCTTTGCAACGTTTTATTACATTTTGGTCCTTAGTCCTTTGTGTCTTCCCAGAGTGCATTAAACTATTCTGAACAACTGTCTCTGAGTCCCCTGTAAATGTTTTCAATAAACTGAAGATCTATTGCTTGTGAGCAACCTTCAGCATTGCCTGATTGTTATGAACTGCTGATTGTTTTACATTTTTTAGAACACAAATTAGCGACTGAGATTAGACTCCTTCAAGTATTTCTGTGTTCTGAAAAATGACACAATAAAAAGCTTATTGTTACTGCACACATCAGCTCTTTATGTTTTTTTCAAGTTGCATTTACTTTCTTCACTGGCAAATTACTGCTTTATTACTCTCAGTACAAAAAGCCAAAATAGTTTTGGAAAAATCAAGCTGTTGCTCTGCTGAATACATCAGTAGAATTGCTTGCTGAAGTCTGGTTGGGAGTCTTCATTGTATACAGTGATGAAAAATCCAGAAAACATTATGTCATCTTCTGGATCCAGTTCTTGGCTGGCTTCAGATAATCTTTTGTCTTCATTTCCCATAAGTTTTTTTGTCTTCTGATTTCCTTTTAAAAAAAAAAACCCTCCCCAATTTTCTGGGAATATTAGGCAGATCAGTAAATGGCCTACAAGTAAGAAGTTTTTCCTGTGTTGATCAGGATATCAAGAAGTAATAGCTTAGCTTATTCTTAAGCTTATGCTTATTGAATGTATTTTTGGTGACAGTTATACCTATGTAAAGCAGAATACTTGTGTGCATCCTTCTGTTTGTACAACAGTGTTTGTAGAAGAAATGGATTTAATGTCATCAGCTGCGCCTCTGCTGGGAAGATCTGTTCTTTTGAGAAATCTTAGTTTCTCCACGTGCCATCTGTATAAAGGCAAATAGACAATGAATACTGTCAGACATGTTCAAAAATACAGATAACCCATGGATTTTTGCCAGAATACACAAAACCACTCTCCACTAAGAACAGAACAGTGACAAATAACTGTTAATTTCCTGAGTGATTTGGTTTAGAGTTTTTTTCCTTTAAAAAAAAAAGTCATTAATCAAGAATGGAGTTGGAGTTTCATTCAGATCTTGCTGTACAGAATGCATCCAGTGGCTTGAAAACTGGCCTTTTTTTGATCTGAGATCTGGAAGGGAATTGCTAGGAAAAATGAACAGTAAGCCATGGTACAGCAGTGTACTTTATGCAAAATTGTACTGTTAGCTTGGTTAAAGATGTTCAGGGCTTCTGAAGATCACTGCTGCTGTCAGTGAAATCCAGGGGTGGGCAGCTCCTGTAGAAAACCAGGAACAGGATTCTGCATATGACAAGCTCACTGAAAAGTCTCAAGAGTCTCATTAGGAAAACTTTAATTAGGCACGGCTCTACATGCTATTTCCATAACTTCTTTTTATTAGGAAGAAACACAGATACTTCAGAACCCCACTGAAATGAACACCAGCCTTAATCTTTGAGGCTGGGATTGCTGAAAGCTAACTAGTTAAAACTGTTCTGACTTAAAGTATAAGGGTTTTAAAGCAAGAATCTTAGATTAATAACTTTGCATTAACTTTTGCTCCTCAATCTACACTGAGTGTTCATCTACTCTGTGCAAATCTTATGGCCAATTTGGTGGCTAGCAAATGCGTATTAGTATGAGTAAATCTTTGCACCTTTGAACAAGTGATTACTATAGTATGAGCTAGCTTGGCAGACCTGTCGCTGCAGCTCCAAAGTTCTTGTCAGTGTGCCATGATATGTCTTTTAGCTCTATTCGATCTCCATCCTTGGGCTTAGCTAGATGTATTCTCACTATGTAAATATGGCAGAGTGGTTCCACACTCTCGCTGAAGTACATCACCTCATTATAGCACTGTTGTTGTAGCAACAATGCATCCAGCCCTGTGCAGGTCTGTTTGCCTGGAGTTTAGCTGACCTGAAAAAGAGAACTTTTTTTGAAGATAAACAAGGGACTACATATGTCTAAAGAGCATTTGCTAAATGTCAGAGAAGGATCATACCTGCATGTGGCTGTTCTATTTCTGTTTGTGGTTTGTAWGTATGTGCTGTGGTCTGTGAATATAGATTAAGTCTAATGTATGGAGAGTGCACTCATGTTTCTGTACATGTGCAGGCTATCTGAGGTAGACAGTATGCTCAGTAAGTCCAGATGTGTCAGATCTACTGTGCAAATATAATAGAATTGATCTGCTCATGTGTAGTAAATAAAATATATCCAGAATGTATCCAGATGTGCATTGGTCCCATCCAGAATTTTTGCATGCTCCTGGAGTTGCCAGAAACCCTGAATCCTGAAGAAATGTCCCAAATCCTTGAAATTCTTCTTGGAGRAAATTTCGGGATTGCTTGGTAGCCTTATTTTGCGTTGGTGGTAATGATTCAATAACAAAATCAATTAGCTGAAGAAGACTTATAAAACTACAAAGGATTAAAATGAGCCTCCTGGAAAGACGATGCAGCTGATCTCTGTAATGAGGACTTTGTGAAGACTTCTTCAGAATGTGGCCTTAAGTCGAATAATGCCCAAGGAAGCCTAGGCCATAAGACCAGCCATTACCTTTACGACAGGGTGATAGCTCTCCTAGATGAAAACAGCTGCTTAGGCAACAGTGTATATCAATTCATTATTTTATGTGAATAACCCACACTATGGATCTGCCCCAAGAAGCTTTGTGCTCCAACTATCCGCACTCATTCTGAAGGACTGGAGTAGAATGGCACCCTGAAGCACCTAAAATAGAGATGTTCACATCCTGCTCTACCTAAAAGCTCTTTGCCTGTCTTTCTTTTCCCTGGCATACTGTGTGCTGACAACCTATTCAACCATGGTGCATTCAAATACATTACAACTGACTTCATTATGAACAAGCCTTTTGCTGGGTGAAATGTTAATATTATGTCCTTCACCACGCTTCACTGCCTGCTGAGCAGTGCATACAACAAATTTGCCTAACCTTTGATTCTTTCTTCTTGTCTTTTCTGTAAGACTCAAACATTATAAAGTGTTAACATGAAAAATTCTGCTATATCCACATTACAGACCTTCTTATTAGGGATTTATGATGCCCTCTGCTTTCTCTGAGCTTTGGGCTTTCTGCATCTGCCCCTGTAGGAAAGTGCTGAATAACATAATTCTGACAGTATCCACTCATGCACTCTGGTATTGACTTTTTCCTGTAGTCAGTTTTAGTTGGGTGTTTCTACATCCCTACAAATGAGAGCAACTTGATTGAATATTTAATGAAAAAAATATGTTCCACTTTGGTGCTAAATTATTATGCTTGCTTAAGTTCAAATTAGCATCTATACACAATTCATATTCTTGTATTAGGTGGTGTGTGAATCTCTCTGGTTTTGGCCTAATAGGCAGCTGCTGAGTAACTGGAGGAAATCAAACTAAAGACTCCCTTATCGTGAAAGGGCTGGCCAACAGCCAGAAGAAGTAAGCAAATGTGTTTAACTTAACAATGCTTCTACCTTTTCTCAGGACCACAATAATCTTTTGTAAAATGCTGGATAGTGATTCCCAGATGTGGGGTCAATGGTAGAAAGATGAATAGCAAGTGCTTACAAAGTTGGTTGCAAGTTGTTTTAGCAAATGAAATATAGACAACCAAACTAAATTGGTGAGCTGAGAAATCTACCACTGAATTCTCTACATATTGTTGCCATTCATATGCAGATCTCTCAAGGCCTCTTTCAAACCTTTTGCTGTGATCATATAATGTGAAAATGGAGCCTGACAGCTCAGCAGTGAAACTGAGGATTTTGTATGTAGCACTTCCTTCCTTTCTATTGAGAATAAATATGATAAATCTAAATCAATTATTTGTGGCGGAYTTGAGATGATAAACTGTAAAGGTTGCATCAATGTCATTCAGAATCCAAATATCATTCACCAGAAGTTCAGTTTAAAGATATGTGATATCTTCTGCCAGTGTTTTGTGTCTGTTATGGTCACTCGAATTTTATAGCAGGATAGGGTGACAATGTCACCTAGTTATCTGTAAATGGCTCATTTAAGTGGCTGATTCTGTGGTTGTTTCTCTTTATCATCCCTTCGTCTCCTGAAAAGGTTAATGGAAATATATGTTACCAGATTTTTTATTTTTCTCTTTTTCTGGCAAAAGGGTGTGTAAGAGTTCTTGAACTCACCATCCTGAGTACTCGACTTTTAAGAACATGTTGAATAACTGAAGAGGAGCAATGTGCTGTAAAGATGCAACTCATTTCTTCTAAACTTGTCCTTTTTTCTCTTTTTTTGATTATCATGGGTACTCATTGTTTCTGTATAAATCGGCTCCTAGACTAATCTCAACTCCCACTGAAACTAGTGACCATACCTCTGCAGGTTGACTTCACTTTTCCTTTGGCACAAATCTTTTGACTGAARGTTGTTGAAGGCAAATTATGTCGCTATAACAAATGACCCTGGAAACCAATGGTAGGGCTCTTGTGTAATGTGAGTGAATGAGATGAATGACCTGGGAGGTAAGTAATGGGTATCTCTGAAGACTGGCTGATAGACACCTACGGGAATGGCAATGAATACTGAATACAGAAGATTTTATATCTTTAACAAGTAATGTAAAAGAGGGTGCTCTCTTCCATCAATGAGTTTTCTTGTCTAGTAAGAAAATGGAGGGCTGCATTTCTATTTTGCCTTCAGCTGCAAGTCTGGAGTGATACTGCACCAACACTGCAAGAGATGAAAGAAGATTGTGCAGAATACATGTTACTGGAAGAATATCCTCACCAAAGTGGCCAACAGTATGTCTTCAGTGTTCTCATGTGCCTCAGATTGGGGGTATAATACGAACAAGGAATACGGTCTAGTCTAGATTTAACATAAATGAGTTAAGGATTTGAGAAAATAGAAAGCCTGCCTCTCTCTTTTAAAGTTTTGAGTATAGCACTTTTGAAAACACACTGTATATTATTCATACTGTGGTGGGGAAGATTAGGATTTACCCACRTTTTCAAAAGCTGAAGTCAAGGTTTAAATAGCACTAAAACTTTTCTCCAGGCTTTCCAGGGTAATGCAATTATTGCATAGACAAARACTTTTTGGTTAAATTAAAGGAATATTGAACTTTGCATGTTGAGATGTACAGCTAAGAAAAACAGAACACTAATATTACAATCTTTTATGATATATGTTGTAGATTAATGAAGTAAAAGAATCCATGTAGTTTTACTAGTGAAAGAAAAGGCATATGTTTTAACAAACGTGACTGGATTTGTTTTTTGTAATCAGAATTCCTTGTAAGAGAATAAATATTTATATATATATGTATATAAGCCCTTTCAAAACATGGGGCTTTAATACCTCACTTTTGCAACAGTAGCATTTCTTGCAGAGCTGTTAGTATGCTGTACCAGTGCTCTAGCTTTGATTTCAGCCCATTGTGTTTAATCTCTAAACACAGGAATGTTTTTTCAAAAATTGTTTCTCTTTTTCAAAGTTACTTCTGAGTAGAAAAGGAGTACTTCTTAATTGTTATAGAGATGAATGAAAATGTAATTGTGCAAGAAATAAGAGGGTTTTAGTTCAGGAAGCAAAGCTGGAAAATGATAACATGCAATTGCTGAGAAGCTGTACTTAACATCTTCCCGTCACATGGAGTAGCCTTTAAATTTTATCAGCAGCCTTTAAGTTAAAATAAAATTTCATTCCTTTTAGAAATATTAAGAATTCCAGATCCAGTAACAGTAAGCCTCAAACCATTCATTTATTGTTTCATTATTCTAGTGCACAAGAACAACACCATTTGGAAGTACTGTAAAGTGTTTGTGTAAAGATTAATAAACAGCAAGCAAAATCCCCCTTAGATTTTGCATGACCTTCGGAAAAGCCAAGAGCAAAGGTCTCAAATGCAATCTTTCTAAAACTTGAAAGTTCAGAGTGTGTGGTTCAAGTCACTGGTATTTCTGCTTATGAGACTTCCAGTTAAATGTCCTTTTCCACAGCAATAGAGTGCTTGCTGTATAGCCCCTCCTCTCTTTTGGCAGAGAGCCAATTTTCCTCCTGGTTTTGGTAAATTCACACTGTGATAAGATGATTTAGTAACTAAAAATGTTATTAAAACAACTCGTGTGTTCCTCGGTAGTGAAGCARCCAAATGTGGAGTTGGGTTACTGCTGTTGGGGTGCCATGGGGGCTCCCGGGGCCAGTGTCGGGGGGCTGCTGGTGGGGCAGGGCTGGGCCCGGCTGCCAGGGCAGGGGCCAGGGGGCCCGTGGCTGGGCAGGGGCCAGGCCACTGCAAGGCTGGAGCTGGCACGTTGTGGGGCAGCGACAGCCCTAGGCTGGGCTGAGATGGGGCCTGGGCTGAGCGGGGGGCAGGGAGGAGGCTGGGGGTGGGCAGGGACCGGCAGGGCTGGGAGATCTGACGATTGCTGTGCTGTCCTGGAGTCAGTATGATCTGATTTTTTTCATAAAATAATCTTTTTTCATCTCTATATCTCATAGAAACCCTGTATGTTCAGAGGTCTGTCTCAGAATCGTGATTATTTTTTGCTTGCCTTACTATAAGCCTGATAATATTGACTTCCTTACTTGAAGGTCTATTCCCTGCCATCCTCAACCTGGCCAGCAATGCCCACATCTCCACCAACGCCACCTGCGGGGAGCAGGGGCCAGAGATGTTCTGCAAGCTGGTGGAGCACGTCCCGGGACGGCCTCTGCGCAATGCCCAGTGCCGTGTCTGTGACCGCAACAGCGCCAATCCCAAAGGCAAGCTTCCTGGGTTTCTTTTCCATTGGTTTGTGTGGTTCTTTTCGACCCTCCCTGTGAATACAGGGTGTATTGGGGTCATGTGCTTAGTACTTTTGATCTTTATTCTATGTGAGTGAAACTACCTTTGAGCAAAGGRCCAGCAGAACGTGTGAATACCTTAAATCACCCTGAAGTACTTCAGGGTCTGATGTCAGCCTGTTGTCTGGAGGCAAATTTCAACTTCTGCTTCTTTGTGAGAGAAAATAATTGTACTCAGCATGGAATAGATGTACTGGGCTAGAGGAAATACACTGAGTTGTATTTTTAAGAGATTTTTATGTTTTTGCTTTAAAACAGAGCAACACCCGATTTCTAGTGCAATTGATGGTACCAATAATTGGTGGCAAAGTCCCAGCATTCAGAATGGGAGGCAGTACCACTGGGTCACTATCACCCTGGATCTCAGGCAGGTGAGTAGCATTGAGCACTGTGTCGCTTATTTTTACGTAGGATATAAGCCCCTGCAGTTGACTGCAATTCTCCGTGAGTGTTCAGATTGTGGGATATTTAGCAGTTAGTCGTTCAGTAGCACCTATGAGCCAGACAGTTAAAGCTGGCTATGAAGCGATGATTTTAAACAAATGGGTTTTTCAATCATTTGTTCAGGAACACCTTGGAAATTTTATTCCTATGAGATTGAAACGCGAGTGACTGTATTTTGAAGCAAATGAACCATGGGTTGTTCTGATTCATGAGACTGCAACAGCTGTGCCTGTTTGGATGAGCGAGCTTGCAACAGCGTTCCCTCTGTCCTAAAGTTCTCTTTCTGTCTGACCCTGCTGTCTTTCCCCCCTAATTCTCTGATTTTTTTTTTTCTCCGCCTTTGATTTTAGGCAAGTTGCTTGAATGTCTAGATTATCAAAGTCTTATTTTCAGGCAGGAAACTGTTTTCAAGGTATAGTTGTCATAGGTGCAGATATTATATGTCAGGATACATCCGTTTCTGTTTATTAACTGTAACTATCACACTGACTGTACAGTTTCTTAATAAAAGAGAGTAAATGGTTTGGAGTAGGACATAATAAAACTGTTTGTCATTTACTGTAAGAAAGCAGAACCCAATGTATTTCCAAATATGAACTCTTTTGATCCGTGGTTACATTGTATGTCAGATACTGAGCTTTGGAGGAGGGAAGAAAAACAAGTGACATGGGGGAMTACTGTATTTACATCAATTATCTCACAGCAGATCTCATTTCAAGTCTTCTGTTTACGTTGTATATATTTTTCTCAGTATTTCTGCATRTTTACATTAAATATCTAAACCTGTTAATGCAATGTAATGGTCAGATTAAAGTGTAAAAGGTCAGAAAGTTCAGTTGCAAGAGCTCCAGAACCCTTGAAACATGCAGACTCTCCTGTCAGCTCAAGGATATGATCGGGACTAGAAAACAAAACACACTTAAAATGGGGCAGAGTTAATGTTGCTGAAAGAAATGTTACTTGCCACTTTTATTGCTTTTCTTCTGACTGGCCCTGATAACTGTTTTGCTGGAAGAAGCACTGGGGAGAAACACTCTGGATTATTTCTTCTGTGGACTTCTGCGCTGAGTTGTCCTGATGAGCTAGGGTTTGTATCTCTAAGCTGTGATTTTGAGCCTGTGGAGGTTGGAACTATGTGGAGAGAAGGTGGTTCCTCTGCTTTGGTACTTCACAGCAAAACTTGGAGGGATTTTTTCCCTCCTCCTAGTTTATAATATTCTTAGGGAGGAGACTGCTAGTCTGCACAGACCATTTGCTAATTTGTTAGTTTGTCAGCTGGACATGGAAGATGTAGAAGTCTCTTACCCTTTCATTCCAAGAAGGAAAGAGACAAAATTATTTCCAACCTCATATTTTTGTTTGCTTTTTCTTGTTGTTTTGCTTTGAAGAGATGTGTGCATTGACCTATGCGAACTGTTTGAAAGTCACAGCTTAACAGTGGTATGGATTATTAATATGAGGATGCTTCTAAAATCATGGAGAAGCTGTGTTATTAACCAGAAAATGCATACTTGAGATGTACGGTTGGTAATCTCTAGACTCTGAGTGAAAGTTATTTTAAAGGTTAATGCAGAAGGTTTAACTTTAATTTTTTTTTTTTTTTTAATGTAGCAGAGGTTAAACGAGTGCTCAGTTTGCTCTTTAATTAGAAAGCAGAAATGTTGGAAAAATAATCATAGGTTACCTTTTGTCAGCAACAGAAGGTTTGGATAGGACTTTCTTGTTGTTTGAATAGTTGACTTTGTGTTTGGTTTGGACAAACAGAAAGGAAGAATGAGGGAGGGAGGAATGCCCTCTTTTTATCCTCCTAGAACATTTTTACTTGGGAAACAGACCAGCCGGCTGCCCTCTAAATTTTTTATTCTCCAGACTTAGCACTGATGTTTCCCCAAATACATATCTTTCCTCTCCTGACCCATGCTCAGTTTCACTAATTTGATTTGAAAAGTTTCCCCCAAGGGCCTTTCTTCTGTGTTTTCCTTAGAGCGTTTGAGAGACAGAAGGCATCTAGGACTATGCAACTTGAATGTAAATTACTATTCAGTGAGGCAGGATTTGGTTAATAAAGATTGCTTGGAGTCAATGAGTTATTAGAGCTGACTGGGTGTACTAACTTTTAGTGAGTCAGCATAAGTAAAGAGTAACAAAGGATACACCTATGTGAAGGACTTTAGTGATTTTAGTAACTGTTTACTTAAAAARTTTCCTTTGAACTAGTATACTCTTGCAGAGTATTTTACACTTCCCATTTTAGTGGAACTTTAGAAGTATTCCTGAAAATCAGTGCTTCTAGCTGTATGCATTGCTGTATATATTTAGCATTGGTACTTTTTTTTTTTAAATGTTTCAAGACTTGTGCATTAAATCTGTGTGTTAAAGTGAATATGGCCTTTAATTTTCCTTGACAGAATACATTCACCCCCTTTTGTGATGTGCAGAATGACCATCTGATCATTATATACAATTCCTGAGTAATTACTGAAAGTTATAACAATAGGAGGAATGAATCACTTCTTGGAGATTATTGCCACTGTACAGCATGTAGAGCACAGAGATGCAACCCAGCAGTCAGGGCTGGTGAGTGCTGGCAGGTAGCCTAGGCTGGCAAACACAGGGGGAAGCTGATGAAAACTCTTCGCTTCAGTTTACTCTAGGTGAAGTTCTGGCAGCAGTCTGTGTCCGTTGGCTGCATTCAACTCTTGGCTCAAGGTAGAAGGGAACAGAGAATATTCTTTCAGCTAATATTCTACCTTGCACTTAGTTTATTTAGCCTAAAAACAGCTGCACAAAAGAGCAGCTTGATGGAGTCTAGTTAAGAAAAAAGAACTGGCTAATAAAATCAGGCTCTAAATTGCTCTTTAGATCTTTCTCCTTTGGAATCTATGTGCTGTTTATAACAAATGCTAAGCATTTTGTATAGGTACATCACAATTTTGTAGCTCACCTGGATCATGAAAACTAGGTACATGTATTCTGGCTTGTCTTTCAGTCTTCCCAGGCCCAGATGTGTGATAATGTTTTTCTTTTTTTCTTTCCATTAAATGTTTGGCAAAGATCCAGAGTTGAGAAAAGAGTAGTTTAGCAATGAGGTGTAGTATTGATATACAAGTGTTGATATACCAAGATTTGATTTATGATCTTTTGTTTCCTATGCTGGCAGTTCTGTGGACACAAAATACACAGCAGCGGTTTAAGACAGAAACAGCATTTATGCTTGAGTATGAGTTTTCTGTCCAGTTACTTTGCAAAATGGTAATGAATTAAAATATTGATTATTATAAATGTCAGTAGTGTGCTTGGTCCACCTGTAAAAACTGTCTCTTTCGCACCATTAAATGAAGAATGCTTTCCTCAGTATTACTACTATGCTTGAGGCTTTCAAAGGTATTTAAGGGTGCTTTGTGCTAGATATAGCAGAAGGACAGAAGTTTGTACATCACAAAGTTTTTGAACTGGTAAGTGAGATCAGTTGTTCTTAGAAGGCCCCAAATACCAAGTTGTAAAAACCTCTCCTCCTCTGATTAATTCATAGCTCATTAATATTTCATGAATACTGGATTACTACTCAGAGGCTGACATAAGTTTAATTTATAGTTTCTGCTATCAGAAAGCCAAATATAGTGGTAATAATATTTACACTTTGTACAGAGCTTTCATCTTGAATTTACTTGTCAAGAAGAGATTCTGTAGGGACAAATCCTTATCTGATGTAAAAAGATACTGTTTGGTTGACTTCGCTGGACCAATGCCAGTTTATGCTACCTGACAAGTTTCCTTAAAGCCTTTTGTTGCTTTAAAACTGATGACACAAGATTCAGGGTGCTCATCCTCATATTCTTATAATCCCCTTCTTGAGTAAAATGAACTTATCCTCTCTTCCAAAGAAATTGGTGCACATAATGAATCAAGATCATATAGAAAAGATAATTCAGGAGATTAGAGACCCTGCTGGGCATAGACCAGTGTGTGCTCTAACATCACAAACTCCTTGGAGGAAAACATAGCAAACAATTGCTAGGCCTCACAGTCTGTAATAAGATCCTGAAGCAAAGTTGATTCCTTAAAAAGACATTTCTATGAACAGTACAGGCTGATACTCAGCATATCCCTTCCTGTAGGCTCCTACTTTCTGAAAGTTTGCATAGATTCACTTTAGCCTTTTCTGCCAGTAAAATGAAATCTGAGAAAAAGAATCTCTTCTGGTAACCAGATGTAGTCTTGAAACAACTGAGCAGAGCAGATTTTGCACCACAAGCCTTGTCAAGCCATTTTGAAAAATATTTCTGTTTTTTAGATTGCCTTTCTACACTAACCCTGAAGGAAAAGATTTAGCTGAATATATAAAACTTGGAGAAACCAGTCTGCCAAGAGCCTTGCATTCTTCCAGGCTTGTTCGTTTAGCAGCCTTCTGCATTATATGGTTTACATTATGCTAGTGTGGTTTCAGCAAGGTATGCAATAGCACACTGAATGAGATCCTGAAGTCCTGAATTTATATCCTCATTTTAGTTTTTTTCAAGGTCTGGTAGAATTTAGATTTGAATCAGGATGTAGATTTGAACTAGCAGTTAGTCCCTCTGTTCATAGTAGGTTAAACTTTTCCAAAATTTAGGAAAGTTAATCTGTTGGGACTCRTCTTTCCCTTTAACGTTTCAGTTTTGGAGACTGGGGCTCATATAGCATTAGTTATGAAAAGACAGAATCTTCCCTTACAGTTTTCTCCATTCATGTAAATTGAAAAATATAACTGAGAGTCTCTATCTAAAAGGACTCCAGAGAAGACTGTGCTTGCCAGGGCATGTACTTGTGTGGGCTTTAGAGCATTGACCGAGCCCCTGGAAATAGGGAAGTTTGGCTAGCATCTGCTGCATGGCCACTGCTGGCTGAGTTTACAGTCTTGAGCAACACAGTATGCCTGAGCAACCCGATTGCCTGAGGAATGGGGAGAAGGATTTGTTTATAAATCTATTTCAAGAATAATGCACATGGTGCTGCTGGATCTGCATTCAGGGAAACAAGGCTGTTAGGAGAAAGGCTAAAATAAAGCAGAAGTAAATGATGTTACCTTGGTATTGCTGCTACAGAGGTGGTGTTCTTTGGTACAAGTTTACTTGGCTGCTCTTTACAGTCAGGGCTGAAATGCCTGTAAAATGACACTTTCTAATCTATGGCTGCTTGGGAATTGCTAACTTGCTTTGGCTTGCCCTTTTTACCCTTGTAGCTCAATAAGGAAATTAGTTCTGGGAAAGCTACACAGTCAGATTAAAATGTACAAATCATTAGCTCATGCCGCACAGCTCAAGTTTATCAGGTAKCCAGTTGGTGGACAGTGAATGGAGGTGGAGAGCTGTAGGAAACTGCTTTCAGTGCTGTTCAATCCTGGAGAACTCATAAAAGTAATCTTTAAGGAAGCGCTCTGGGGATGTTGGAAAATCAATTTGCATTACATGCAATTGCTGGTTCAGACTCCTTTCAGGTTGCAGAGGCTCTGGGATGTGAGGTCTCCCAAACCTCTACCTGTTGACCTTCCTTAAAATGTCTGAATCTGCAGGCACTGGGAACACCTACATCCCTGCTTCCCTCTTCATCCCCTTGCTTGGGAAAGCCACCCCTGGGAACACAACTCCTACTGCCTGGTTGTCCTGTGACTTCTTAGTGGCAGAAGCATTTGTACAAAATCCTTTCATTCATATATTTAATCTACATCATTTCAGGGGCTGACAAATTTTCCTGATGTTGCTGATATTCAGTATCCTGTGAATTTACTAATGAAGTATATTTAGGCACTTATGGGCTATGTGTGTAAATGGAAGAGACTCCAGAGGATCCGGGAGAAAAAGAAGACAACAGTTTTCTACACAGGCTGACTGYACATACTTCAATGTTTGCAGAACTGTTCATTGATTTTTGGATACCTCTTTTGGATTCTCAGCTTCAAATGTCTTCATTTCAACTTTTGGTGAACTGTAGCTATGCAGGAAAAATCAGTCCTTAGATGAGTGCCAAACATGGCTGCTATGCTTCAGGAAAAAAATTGACTTTATGATGTGATGATAAAATGAAGTAGGATACATGAACAATTGCTGTGAAAATCTTTCTCTTTAATTGGCTTTCCCCCTCATTCCCCCTAACTCCAAAAACTTGTTATTCAGACTGAATTTAATGTTTGTACTCTTGTGAATATTACCTACTTTTATTTCTGTAGCAGTGGCTGCAGTTATAGCTTCTGATGAAGGATAACTCATTGTTACTAGTTGAAACTGGGTTTAAAACAAGCTACATCAGCTGCAGACTATAATGGGTCTTGAAAAATCTCCATGTAATCAAAAGTGGATCGTTTGTTGTTCAGTCGACTGTGTAATAAGCATGGAAGCATTTTAGTTGATGATAGCAAACAGAGAGGAAAAATAAATATATAAAGAAAAGAGGTATAAAGAGACTTTGAGGAAAACTTTCTCCCATGTCTCTGAAGAAAATTGGTGTTCTAGTCTTGCATCTTTTGTGCATTTGAAAGAGATGATTAACTTCAAAGGAACTTTTAGGTGCATGGCAATTCCTTCTTCAGCTCTCTTCTGTGTGATGAAGAAAATGCACATACAAATAAGTGTTTTTTGCTGGCTCCAGCTTAGGGATATTGAAATGATGACACCCCAAATTCTGCTTGTGCCTAACCCAGTGTAAAACAGATATATAAATCAACTACTGCAAAGAGAATTAATGAGATCCAGGTGGTGTGTAGGGAATTACAGTTGCTTGACTCAGTCTGCCTGAATTCCATTCTTTTCAATGTAAAAGCATATATTTTAATGTTTTCTCGGTTGGAGCTTGTTGATATCAAATACGTTTTATTTATAGGTACTCTTCCCTGCACAGAAGCTGGATTATAGTTCTTGGTTTTCACTTTGATCAAATTTGGAGACTGTGCTGTAAGACAAAGAATTTGCAAGCCCTGTAGAAATTTTATTTCCAAGACTGTAATACTGTGACTAAACAGTAAGCTGGCTTCTCTTTGTTTATGTCTGCTTTGTGTTGCTGAAATGCCATAGAAGTCAGCAGACAAAATCCTTGGTTTATGTAAATTTTCATATTTATTGAAACAACTGGAAATACTTCTGTTTATACATGCTTGATGTCTGCCTCAAAGGATACAATTGGAGTGCCTGAAAAGAAAATCAGACCAAGTGAATATCAAGTTGTAAGTTATGTCTGAATTTTAATCAAAACTGAGTTCATAGGTATCACCATAGGTATACCTGAGATAGGTGTCACCAAAACTTTTTCCCTCTCATGTCTGCAAATCTCCTAAGCAAAGCTCTGTTCACTTAAAGATTTTTTTTTTCAAAGTCGCTTCCTGAATTGCACACACAATACAATCACTATTTATGTGTTTATTTCTCTATTCAGCTTTTAGATGGCAAATGCTATTCTGGTTCTGGCTTCCATCTGTATTGCAAAAAAGAAATAAATCTGTATCTAAAAACATCTGAAAAAAATGATTATGGCCAAATTGGAGCTGAACCCCATGTTAATACTGCACATGCGGAGAGAAATTATTATAATTACACCAGCCGACCAGGCAGTCTATTCAAGTGAGAATACAGACCTCTGAGATGGCTGAATAACATGTCATTTTTCTTTCATCTAAATGTGGCTTGATAATGTAGTGCATGTAAAACATTAAACTCATATAAGGAATCTTACAGTTTGCAAAGACGGACAATTTTAAGTGAGGTGACATAGTAGGTATTAGGTAAGGAAGAAGACAGTAGCTTTGGAGTAATTGCACTTCAGTGTTCCTGGCTGATACTGTAGCTAGTTGGGGGCCAGCGCAGGTTTTCTAGCTGCCATTGGAGGCTCACTTAAAAGGTTATATAAAACTAATTACTGTCCTGCTTAGTCACAGAAGTGCTGAACAGTGCTGTTGTGTGGATGTACTTTGGACTCACAATTGTGATAATATTCAAACTAGGAAAATATTCAAACTATCACTATAGCTGAGAAATTGCAAATTGTAAAACATCTGCTATTCCTAAATAAGGTTATCACACTTGTATTTGTTACATACATCTTATTTGTCTCTGTGCTTTTTCAGCAGACACTGTAAATAGCCCTCTGCTCAAGTAAGTTTAAATGTAACAGAATGAAAATGGAATGCACAGAAAGAGATTCTTAATATAGGGTGTAAAAAGCTTATCACAAATGCTATTCCTGAGAGGATTAAACTCCCAGCTAAGATGTGAAACAAAGGGTTGTTTGGGCTGCAGCTGTTCTGAAAAAAAATCACCTTTTTGAAGCCCTCAGCGGTTCAAAAAAACTGAACAGCACTTTTCCCATGAGAAGAACACTATATCCAACTAATCCTGAAATCTACAGTCTATGCATATTTCAGCTATTAGGTTATCACAGAAAGAGGAGATAAATATATTTGTTTTTTTTTTAGTCACATATACAAGTGTTTTGTTGTAATGTTAAAAGTTTTGACAAAAATGACACATATTTCCGTTAGTATCACAAAAGATTAGACTGAGCTTTTGTCAAAGGTTTGTGCAAAAATTTTATCCAGAGTCACTCTGCCAAATTTTACCATCTCTTAAAATCTGAGTTAATTTTAGTACCAAATTGGCCTCTGGTCATCTTTTATACAGCAGAATGAAATGTTAAAATTTTCTTCTCTNTTTTTTTTTTTAGGTCTTTCAAGTTGCATATATCATCATCAAAGCTGCTAATGCTCCACGACCTGGAAACTGGATTTTGGAACGCTCCATCGATGGCACAGAGTTCAGACCATGGCAATACTATGCAATTAGCGACACAGAATGTTTAACTCGTTATAATATTACCCCAAGAATTGGGCCGCCTACATACAAGAGAGATGATGAAGTGATCTGCACCTCCTACTATTCCAGACTAGTTCCTCTGGAACATGGAGAGGTATGATTGCTCTCGCACTTGTGGTATGTGAGTATGAAGGGGGACTGATTGCAACTTTAAAACATTTGAATTGCAGTTATCCAGTTCATCACCTTCAGCTTTGCCAGATGGTCTGTTACTCTCCTTTAATGATAGTACCTTTATATCACGTACCAGTGTAGCAAACTTTTAAACAGTGGGATAAAACATTTCTTTGGCTCTACATATTTCTGTTACTAAACTCTTTGTTCTCTCTCTCCATGTAATTTGATGGTGGCTATTAACTGTGAATTATTAGTTACTCTACCCTGAAAGACTACAACAGAGACTCTATGTTCTGCCAGGTTTTTCATTTAATAAAGAAAACCCCTGTGTTAGGAACACCTGGTTGTGCGAGATAAAGCTGCAAACACTGTTGAAGTGCTCTGCACAGCTGGAGCTCCTAAACAAGCCTTGGCATTGTTTCAGGGATGTAGCATAATTAAAAGAGCTATGAGTTGTGTAGCCTCACTGTTGATTGTTCTTTCTTCTAACAAACTCTATTCATGGTACTTGTCTAATTCATTTCGTAGAGGCAGCCACATAATGAAATGATACGTTAAAACCAGTGGTTATTCTATTGTGAATGCTCTTCTTATGTGGTAATAAAATGCAGTGTTATCCCATGGAGAATGCTAGCAACTCTTAATTTAATAGAAGCCAATATATTTTTGTTTATTGGTTAAAAAAAGATTGGAGTGTATGTAGCTAACAGCTGAAGCGTGTCAAACTTCTTKTTTTTTCTCATGAACACCAAACCATGTTTCAGCAGGAGAAACAAATGAAATTCAGATGACATCAAGTCCCATTTATTTTAATCACGTATTTGTTGCAGTGATGCTAAGCATATGCCCTACAGATCAGATGCAACAGATAAAGAAACTTAACCTGGCTCTCACCACAATTAACCAGAAAGCCCTTAGGTTAAATGTGTGCAAACAGTGCCACTTGTAATGAATGCCTGACAGGCAGTCCGACTCTGAGCCCAGGAATGCCAGAGATTCAGATTAGTGATATTTTGTGCTCATTTATTTTTCCTGATGTACACTGAATTGAGTGATTCAAGTATAGTCAACAGCACTACCTGGAACATTGTTTCAACTGAGTGTGATAAAAACACGATTAAATTGCTCTGTACCACACAAGAGCTGTCCTCCACAAAGGACCAGCTGCTCCTTCATAGCTGTAAGGGCAGACAGGAATATTCCCAGCACAGAGAATCTTGCCCACTTTGAAAATATATTTCTATTGCTTCCTAACTGGTTCTGGCCAACCTATTGGACTTAAGTGTAGGGGTTATAGGAGGTTGCACGCACCAGCTGATCTCTGCAAGCACCTGCCGTGTACCCACGGTTCATCGCATCCCAGTGTTCTGCAGTCAGCTTGGGCCTGTCCCAGTGCAGAAGAACCAGTAGGGGAAAAGGGCCACATTTCTAAATGGGCATGTAACTTACTAACAATATTTTGTGCCAAATGAGAAAACTCCTGACATTTTGCCAGCTTGATCACTAGATTTTTAGCGGGTTTAAAGAAGTATTAATCTCATGTACACTGCTTGAAGACCTGCTTCCAGAAATTTTTGTAATGAAATCAGGGCTCATGATGAATGCTTGAAATGAACTGCGATAGTCCATTAATGCCAAAGTTACAATGTTGGAAGTGTGAACTCCATTTCCAGGGTCTGTTTGTATGCCTTTGAAATAACACAATTACTGTTTAGAAAGTCCCTAGCTTCTGTAAAATATTACAGAGGTAAAATTAAAAAAAAATAAAGTAAAAAAAAAAACCTTTAATTTTTAGAAATATTTTCAGTGGAAAGATTTTGACAGTACCAGAGAAAGCTTAAACTTTAAATTCAAAGGGGAGTATATGAGACAAGATTACTCTGCATAAATGCATAAATTCGCTCTAAAACATGACTATGAGCCCAAAGTCACTGTGGTGACTTGAGTGTTCCTGAGTTGCTTTGGAAAGAAGGCAGCTACGASGGTCTGTAGCTAGAGTAAGTTGTGCAGCTCGATACCAGAAGCCCCCTTACTGGGGCCAACTTGGGAGGGCTGAGACAGTAGGATGGAGGCCAGATGGGTTGTGTTGTGGTGGCAACCTCCTGCTTTCTATTGCCATCTTTGTTGTGGCTTCCCATTGTGCTGTCTTAACACTGAGTTTTCCTTGTTGATTGGGAATGGTCCCAGCAGAGCATAGGATCATCCCATTAATTCTCCCAGACTGAGCATGTGTGCGATATTACATTTTGCAGTAGGGTCTTTACAGGTTGCATAGGAGACAATCTGTAAGGGCAAAACTGAGTTTATGGTCAGAGTTAAGCGTTCCATCCCAACAGAGAAGACTGGAGGAACTGAGGACTAGTCTGTGGTACCTTTCTTCTCTTTATGCTATCTCTACAAAAGTCCTGAAGAAGTTAAACTCTATAAACCAAGAGTGGTGGTTTCAGAACTGCATGAGTCAAGAAACAGGTATTTTACCTGCAGGTATAAATTGGGGAAGAAAAAGAATTCCAGTTAATTTGACATCTCACCATCCTGAGATGTTGGAAAACAATCTTTAAGTTCTATGTTTTTAATTCTCATACTGAAGTGTCTGTTGTTGTAAATGGATCATAATTATGTTTATGATTAAGTCAGACCCTCTTTCTAGATTCACACATCGTTGATCAACGGTAGGCCTAGCGCTGATGATCCTTCACAAAAACTTTTGGAGTTTACTTCTGCACGGTACATCCGCCTACGACTGCAGCGTATTAGAACCCTTAATGCTGACCTCATGACTCTGAGCCATCACGATCCTAAAGAACTAGATCCCATTGTTACCAGAAGGGTAAGCTGGTTGTACAGAAATGTTACTCAGTACCACTGGATGGAAGAGCCTACTTTGATCTGTTTGAAGAAGTACTCTATCCTTGCCATTCATAAACTGAGTTATTTTTAAAGGTTAACCAGCTTTTGTTTTCCTGCTGATGTTATTAACAATGCACTTTGCCATAGAAAACTTTGAAAAAGTATTTTTAGAGATTTTTTTGGGGGGGGCTTTTTGTTTTACATGTTCAAATGATTTAAGCTAGGAACAGCTTTTCTAAGGCTTCATCAGCAACGAAAAAATATGGTTTTGCTGATAAAAATGTCACCTGAGGTTGCTCKTGATGCAACTGTGCAGTACCTTTTCTGGTTTATTAAGAATTTCAGTTCCCAGTGCTCTCATTTATAAAAAGAAATATTTGAAAACCTTGCCATTGTGAATGTTGATGTCTGATGAGAAGTTTTCTTCTTTTTCTTCTTTAAGGCTGTTTTAATCAAATTGTATTTAAGCTCATGAATCAATAATGATACAAAACACTCAAATAGAATTTTTAGAGTATCAGCTTTACACATCTGATATTGAAACTGGAGAAACCGAGGCACCAAGCRCTTAGGCTGACTTGTTCAATCTCTCATAGAAATTCAGTATCAGAACCTCTAATAAAACTGCCTGCTATGATTAATTTTGTGTGATATTCCTGCTTTGTATTGTGCTCTTTTGACCCTCTTCTTAATTTGCCTGAGATCCATAGGTTAGGGTATCGGTAGTTTCATGTATAAAAGTGGCTTTTGTATCTTTGAATTTCCATACAATTTGGCCTTCCTGAAGAGGACAGGAGAATATGACAGGTGTTTCCTCTCTTCCTTCCTTGTGAGCTACTTGCCTTTAAGAGCATCTGCAAGCAACTAGCTAAGCAAGGACTCGTGTCCCCACCTTGCACAACAGGATTCTTGCATTTGTGGCTTCTCTTGTATACACAGTCCTTTTACAGTTCCACTGCTTCTCAATGAGCTCTTGTGCGTGGAGCAGTTTGCCAGTTTGTTGAGGAGGAGAGCACTAGTGTATGGTGCTATGAGGTCTGGTCAGGCAGCTGAGCAGAGAAGGGAGAAAGGACCTGGTCTGTCCAGGTTTTGGTGGGTGAGAGCATCACAAGTAGTTTCACGGCAGCCCCACTCTCTCCTTGATCACAGAGGTGCTCCTTCAGCTGGAGCATCGCTGAAGTGCGAGACCTGGATGTTCTGCTTGTTACTTCTGCTCCATAGGGAAATCTCTAGCCGGGGAACTGCAAGCACAGAGGACTGGACAGCTGTTCCAGCTGTGTCTTGCTGGCCTTAAAGAAACTGTTAATCCACAAGCTGAGCTGCTGAGATGATCCCATGGAGCAAACTGATAAATATTTATGTCTGTGGTTAATATTATATCAAGAAAGACACCCAAAAGGAAAGGCTCGTTGTGGAAGCATACAAATACACAGCTTACCTGAGAAACAAAAGGGTGATGAGGGCACCCATTTCTTCCCATTGCTTTCCTAAGCCATGCAGTTGTGCAGTCCAGGGCTTAGTGCTACTGCTTATCCTACTTAGCAGTACTTAGTGCAATTCTGTATGAATAGCACATCTTCATGCTCACAAGAAGTGGGTTTTATTGGGCAGGGTTCCCAAATCCTGATGTTTCACTTTGTGTCTCATCTACTGTGCAACTAACTACAACCGAGGTAATCACTGCCCACTCTCTGGATTCCATATTTAATGTTCCTGAAGACTTTTACTCCAGTTGTTGATATTGATTGTATTGGTTTCTTGTGCATAGTCTTCTAAAAGGGCTGATGCAGAACTTTTTCAGGTGTTCGACAACAGGGTTATTTAATTTCTGTGGCCTTTGATTGGCATTGGTCTCTTGTTTGGCTTCAAGCTGCACATTGCTTGAGTTTGAAGAGCACACAGTGAGTTTGAAGAGGAAGGAGAAAGGAGATGAAGCAGGGAAGGCAGTGAGCTTTCCCAATACTAACAAATACAGCTCTACTCCTACTTTCCTCAGCCTGGACCTCCTTCTCTGTAGTTAAGGTATTAATGTTCATAAGTCCCCAAGTGTTTTTTGCAATCCAAACCCATAATGTTAAAAACAAATACTAAAAAAATAAAATAAAAATTTAAAAGCCTAAAAAGTTAAATAGGAAACCAAAGAGGCTRGTTTGTTCCAGCTCTGTGCTCCTTTAAAGCAATAACAGTCCATGAGTCAGCAGGTCTGACCACCCAGGGCTACCTCCTCTTCCTGAACCAGACGACTCCAGGGTTGTTAGGTCTGAGAGCCTTGAACTATTTTCTTAGAAGTGTCCTCAAGAAGTATTTCTTTTTCATTCCCCCTGTAACACATACTTCCCAGGATACAAACAGGCCAACCCTGTTGATACTGCAGCTGTAACTGAACCCAGATGGGTCATTTCCTGCCTCTTCCTTGCCTTGAAAGTTAAATCCTTTCCTTATGTATGTTGCTTCTGCTCACCACCTGGCAATATTAATTTATTCTACTCTGCTGTATTACCAATTCTTAAGCTAAAAATGTGGGTAGACTAATATACTACATCACACTAGGAGCAAAGAGCTCATCTGGAAGGAAGTGCACAAACCGGTTTTAAGGGAGGGCAGAGTTCCCATTTTAAGAATGCATACTCTTACTMCCCAAATTAAAATTCAAATATAACAGTGTTATGCTTCATGGCTTCTTATAGGGTAAAAAAGGATTTTTTGCAAGAAAATTTTGACTTAGGCCACATATGGTAGCCTTCTCTCAAGTTTAGGAGTTGTGCATACTTACTTAAAATTAAAAATCAGTCTGTGTTTTGTACCAGTGAGGGAAAAAATGCAAAAATTTACAAACCTGGATTTCCCCAAGTTGCAGGAGTTTAAAGCTTGAAATAGTTGCATGGATTTTTCAAGTCACAAAATAGTGGAATGCTGGTACTTTATTTTCCAGTGTGTGGGAAATATATAAATACATTAAAATGTCTTTTCTTCATCCCTTTTTCCACTTTGATTTTTGTAGTACTACTATTCAATAAAGGACATCTCTGTTGGTGGCATGTGCATTTGTTATGGCCATGCTCGAAGCTGCCCACTGGATGAAATCACAAAGGTATTCTTTAATTTCACTTATTTCTTTTCGTAGAGCAACTTTTCCAATTTAAAAAAAAAAATCAGTTCTTTGCCTAAGGAGAATGAGAAAGAGGAGGATAAAAGAGATCTTACCCCATGATGTATACGAATTATTTGCTTTTTTTTTTTCTTTTTCTATGTAAGCATATCTGGGTCTCTTGTAGTATCACTTTTTTCTAAGTGAAATATTTTTTTGACATTAAATTAAAAAAAATTGGGGGACACTACAAGAAACGATCTGCTTTGCAACACAGGAGACTTGTCCCTTCTGCTCTAGAAAGGTTACTCCCCTGTGTCAATATAGCATAGTTGGGCAGTCTCATGCAAATTGCGGGGTATTTGTGGGTCTAACATTTTCTGGAGTAAATTTGATATTAGGCAGACTTTTGGAAACATTGAGTAAATGACCCCTATAAAAATATTTCATTAAAGTTTTTTTTTTTTTTCTTAGAAATTGCAGTGCCAGTGTGAACACAACACATGTGGAGAGAGCTGTAATAAGTGCTGTCCTGGGTACCATCAGAAACCATGGAGACCAGGAACCATTTCCGCTGGGAACAAATGTGAAAGTAAGTATGCACAGAGGCTTAGGTAGTTTTATAAAGGCTTATTATGTTATTGTTTAAGGTTGCTTTTAGTACAGATCTATACCTATTCCCAAGAAAAAATAAATTGTTTTCATGGGGTTAAGTGAAGGCAGAGGGACTACTTATAATAATTTAAGTCATTTTAAATATTCTATCCCACATGCCTGTATGGCTAGTGGAGGTGTCATGTAGTAATACTTTCAGAGAGAATCAGACAAAAGAGTCTTGGGGATTTATTATACTCCAGTAAAAACTAGCAGATTTGCATCAGTCATTTTGTTAGCTACTTGAAATTCAAATCTCTTACACTGATCATAAATTTTGTGTCAGACAAACAACATTGTTCTGGCAACGCAAATGTTTTGAAAGAAACTTTCCTTACTGGCCAATTACATTTCAGATTGTCTGATACATTGACCTAGGTTGTGCCAGTAGTTTGATACAGCTCAGCATGTTGCTAGGGCTTGTTAGTGCGTTTTCCCTCTTCTCATTGCTAATGCCTGGCACAAGCTGCAGACAATTAAGAGCCTATTAGATCAACTTTACAGTTGCAAGTGGAAGAGCGGTGTTCTTAATACAGCTCTTAATGTCACTGTTTAGAAAGTAGGTGTTTATGAGTATCTGGACCCAACTATCCTCTAACCTAAATCAATTTTATACTTGTGTACTGGCACTGGTGGCTTCCCTGGCTTTTGTCTATAATACAAATAACAGAAGAATTGGACAGATTTTCTCCTGTAATGCAGAGGACAGAAAATGTAAAAATAACTACTGGTAATAACGCACTTTACCATTGACATCTGACAACACTGACATGTCACTACTGACAAGATTGTCTTAGTTTGATCTACAGAGTAGTGTTAAAATGAATGCTATTGAAGTGGCAACTGTGGCTTTGAAATGTGCTTACTTGCTAAGGAATACAATGTATGGAGACTGCTAAAGCATATAGCATAGTTAAGGGGGAAAAAACACTCTTTTCAAATGGTTCGATATGCTTTTCTTACATTTTACTCTTTGTAAAATTTCAGTGTTATAGGAACTGTTGTACAATGTAAATGGAAAAAAAAAAGTGGATTTCTTTTCTGTTCCTTCTTAGAGTGCAACTGTCATAACAAAGCAGAAGATTGTTATTACAACCAGAGTATTGCAGATCACAAAAGGAGCGTAGATATTCATGGCCAGTATATAGGAGGTGGCGTCTGTTTAAACTGTACTCAACATACTACCGGTATCAACTGTGAAATGTGTGCTGATGGATATTTTAGACCACACAAAGTAAGATTTAGAGAATATCATTCTAATGCTTTGTTGATTCTAATAGGTTACAACATGATATGATGAAATGCGTATTTCAGTTCATTGTACATTAATATACACACACACACACACATATATATATAATTTTTTTTCTTTTTAACCAATTACAGAGTAACTGAAAACTGTAGAGGTTATTTTACAGGTGACACACCACCAAAATGTTTAGAGAAAAACTTAAAATGTTTCTTGAATTGCGTGAAAGGGCATGTCTTATTGCTTTAAAAGAAAGTGATGGAGAACAAAAGAATAGTTGGAGAGAAAACTTGAAGTCCTAGTATGGGAATGTAGATATTCTGATAGGAAAGCCATTTCTCCTGTGGATAAAGCTCTAAAAAGTATCAGTATTTCACGTCTAATGTCTTCAGAAGTGCCAATATTGCATACCATCCTATACCAGCCCATTTCAGCCAGTATCAAAAAGGATCCTTATAGGGTTCTAAGATCAAACTCTTTGTCTGATGAGATATTGCAAAAAATACTATTCTTCGTATTGTCATGATTATCGTAGAACATGTTTTCTCTGAGCCTGTCTACTTTCCAGTTTACCAACAAGTCTCACTCTTTGGATGACCTAAGATGACCTAAACTCCATAAAAGACATTGTTAAGATGTGACTAAAAGAGTTAAACATATGAACTTCCTGCAATATGTAGAGGTCTCTATAATGAGACTTACTGAACCAAATTTCTACCCCACAAGATCCTGTTTTGGCAGGGTCATGCATACTTTGGAAAGCCCCTGCTTTAGAAGTCTGGTATAAATAGGTGCAGAGAGCAAGGGTGAGTCTGTATGAGTGTGGTTAGGCAAGAAATAAAGGCCCAGTAGAGAAGTAAAGTTGAGTCTGAGGTTCTCTGGTTCACTTACTGTAAGAAGCATTTAAGGAAAGTCTTCAATCAGCTTGTAGCCAATAAGTAGGTATCTGGAGATCATTACTGATTTGCTTTAAATCTGAGGCCCTCAAAGGGAAATTTTAGGCTTCCCTGAAGAAAAGAAAATCCTTGCCATATGATTTGCATTGCCTATAGTTCAAAGATATATAGTAATCTGTCCTCCCATTGAATGCAGAGCCGAGGATTTCCTTCATTTCCTTCCTCTTTGAACTAGAGGGCATCTTTGCAAAAAAAAATCCATTCCTGACTTAAAGATTTCCTTAATCTTTGGCAAACCATCACAGTGGTTAATTGCTGTCACACTTAAAAATACATATTTAGGTTGAATGTGTCAGGCTTCAACTTCCAGCCCATTAGCTGTTACTATACCTTTGTCTGCTCTGAAAACCAAATTTGGTTTGCCAATTTAAGTTATTTTTGGACTGTGATCCCCGATCTTCTCTTTGCTAAAATGAAACAGATTGAGCCCCTCGATATGTTACTGCATGCTAGCTTTTCCAGTCTTCATTCGTATCAGTTCCAGTGATCCCAGAGAAGAAACAGATGCAACTTTACTTTCCCCAGTTAGAGAGAATTGACAGAGAACATTTGCTTTGCAGGTTTCTCCCTATGAGGACCACCCTTGCTACCCCTGCGGCTGTGACCCCTTTGGGTCTCTGAGTCCTCACTGCATTAAAGATGAGCACCATTCTGACGTGCAGCACGGTAAGGGAGCGGGAAATGCCTTTTCTCTAAATGTGAAGTCTGGCTAATGTCTCTGGGCACTGAGGTCTGAGGGAACATCGTCGTGTTGTGAGTGCCTGCTGGTTAGGTACCTCTTCCAGACACTGGTAAATGTTTGGGAGGGAAGAGGTGAGGCATGACATACTTACAGGCATTTTAAGATACTTCAGGGCCCTTCATTAACTTGTTGTCTGGGGATGGAGGGCTTTGTCCATGTAAAACTATTTGAAGGGTTGAGTTCTAACATTATTCTTTATGCATGCTATTACGGCTATCAAATAATCCATTCTGGTGGAGTTTCTGTGCATTTGATACTCTAAACATGAAAAATAGATGGTGAGGCTGCCATTATGCCAAATATCTGTGTGGAATGTAACATGGAGTGTTACATAAAAAAGGAGTGTTAAATTACTTGCACACGCTGAGACATCTTGAATCTGTCCTCCTGCCAGCTCTWATTTATTTGTTTGTTTATCTATTTGTGGTTTTCAAGGGACTTGGCCAGGTCAGTGTGAATGCAGAGAAGGTTACACAGGAGAAAAATGTGATCATTGTGCATTTGGGTATTGGGGCTACCCTAACTGCTTGCGATGTAACTGCAGCCTAGTTGGTAGCATTAATGAAGATCCGTGCACAGAACCTTGTCTTTGCAAAGTAAGTATCTCTCATTTTTATTTAAAAGGGAATCTGGGGATGGATTTATAATTCATTGTTAATAAGATAAACTTATTCATTAACTGGAAAGATCACTTATTTTATAACAAGTTACTTGGTATAGGTATACACCCAACAAACAAGAATTTAAATTGACTAAATAATCCCTGCATTGAAAATACGATAATTTATGTTAAATAGTTCTGTATGTTACAGATACAACACTTGCTATAAAAATGGGCCAGTCTGGCATTAAAATCACATAATATCTGCATGTGTCTCTAAGTGTGAGAAAGAATCACAGAGAGAATGACAATATGGCTAGCTGGGTTTGATTTTAGGGATGGGCTGATCTTTTTATTCAAAGCCACTGATCTCATGTAAAGAAAGGATGTTTATAACATCTGCTTTCTATGAAGTAATGGTATGCATTTGGAAAGAACTATTGGAATAATTAAATTAGACCTATGTATAAAATCTGATTTAATTATTTGATTACAAAATATAAATGTCAAAATTGTAAACAAATAAAAGAGCAGATTTGCAGCCTTTTTTTTTTTTTGGTAAATATACAATCCCTTTGAAATATCTTGCAGCTGTAGATTCTGCTGGACTTTATTAGGAAGCTGTGTGTCAATATTTAAAGAAGTTGCACTTAATTTTCTGAACCAAATGTTAGCTAGTAGTTTTTTATATTTGTTGCCAAATATGACGGTGAACTGCAGCAAAAAAACCTGTGGTTTGTTTGACAGCTTTTCTAAAACTGCTTAGTTCTTTTGCATAATTTGTCTGATCCAAAATATCAAATGTATAAATAAGCAGAGTCATACTTCTAGAAGAAAGAAATAGCTCCAGTGGCCAAGTTAAATAAGAAGAAAGAGATACAACCGCTTTCCCTGTTTTTGTGCTAGAATAACATGTTTTTAGTCAATGCAGCTAAACTGGTGAAAATTTTGGTATAAACTGAGCAAGAAACTGTCCCCTCTTAGTGCTGTCATGAGTGTGAACCTGACATACAGAATTTTTAGGCGAGATCGCTGAGAGTGTCACCAGCCAGCAGCCCACCTATATGGAAGAAGGAAGTTGTGTGCTCTGAGTGTCAAATGAAGGAGGCAGGATTTCTAAGCCAGTGCAGTCTCCGTGAACACAGTAATGCAAAACCACTTCTTTTTGTAGTTTGAATTTCATACTAGCTCTTTTTGTAAAACCTATTCTCATTACTAGGTAAGTTTTTCAGTTTTCATTATGAAATAAATACTAATTTCTACCTAGCAGTGACAAGTGACACGTGCATTGAGAGTCAAAGTGAAATGTGTGATCCAAATGCATCCTAAAGGCTGAGAAATAAAAAAAGCTGAAAAGAACATGCAATTATTATTTCTCTAAAAATCCAAGATTTAAAATCTAATTATGTCAGGTGGCCCTTTACCTGGGATTGAAAGTAGGCATCCTGAGCCTTTGAATCAAAGATGTGGGGATCATCTACATTTTTCTTATGGGCTGCAAAACCGGTTTGTATTTTGCTTACAAAAGCAGATAACCTACCTGTTTAGAGAGGTCTTATGTAAAGTTCACACACAAAATGCTGGTCCACAAGAGGAGACAGTTGGTAGTGTTGCCATCAAAGGGTTCAGATTTCTCTCCAGTGAGCTGGAAATCTGCTATATGGGACCAAATCTAATGTAAGGCAGCAATCTGGAGTGATTCTGCTGGCCAAAGCGGAAGGAAGTTACACCCTGGTGTAGCTGAAAGCAGAATTTCATCCCCAGGCTTTACATTTGAATTGAACTGTGGTGCTCATACTGGGCTCTTCAAAATGGCAAGACAGGTATGCTTCACGGTGTGCCCCACAGCCCTAGTACCCTGACTGTCTGTAGCAGGGGACTTTGTGGAGTGCACAGTAACACTTGCTTTGCCTTTGTGGTGGGGTTTCCTCATAGTGGAAATCAGAGGGTGAGATGGGTAGTCATATGTATCCAGATCTTGCCCTGATATGAAGCTGGGACATGGCCAGAACCTTGTCTCTGGGGTGGGAAAGGTTCTGGATCTCACAGCATGGAGATACCCACTGAGATCTACTACTTGCACAGATTCATGGACATTTACAGAATATTTTCTTTACCTGTTTGCTTCTCAGCAGCTTTTGTCTAAATGTTTTTCACAAATATCTAGACAATGTCAGTAGAAAGTTACAAGATTTTAGTTATAGGAAGTTGGGTGCACTGGTTTGGGGGGTTTTCTTTTTTTCCAGTAACTACTACATTAAAGAGCTTTGTAACAGTGTGCTTGGGACTACCCGGTTTGTATGGTGAGGAGGCAGGAGGCAGTGCTAGGAGCTAACAGAGGTGGAGCCCCTCTACTGCTGGAGCAGGAATTCCTGGACCTTAGCTAGAGCAAATTGGGAGGAAGAGCTGCCAGCTAGCGTACGTGTATGTGATGTTCCTGTAGGAAGAGATGGCAGTAGTGGTGGGGATCACAGTGCGGGTTGTAATAGATGGTTGAGAATGTTGTCTTAAAACTGGCTGTGGTAGCTCCAGGAGCCTGGCTGTCAAGGTAAGCTGTCCTGTGGACCATCTGGATTCTGTAAAYATGAGAACTTTGCCCCAAAGCAGCCTAGAAATTCAAGCTACTAGAGAATCAGACTGGCAAAGTAGCAGAAGTTTTGCAAAACCTGCCTGTGTGCCAGAATTTCATTTCATTCGAGCCCTTACATGGCATGTTTAGATTTTGATGAACAGGCAAATTCTGATGAATTTTTCCAATCAGTTTTAGTTTTAAGCTCACTGAGTCTTATTGAATAAGCCTGCTGTGCTGAAATCTGCTTTCCTTTATATCCTTCTGAATGCTGTTATGCCTAAATCCCATCTAATCCACTGTATTTGTTACCATAATAATGCTGATGTGAAACAAATGTTATGCCATTCACAGGAAAATGTAGAAGGTGAAAACTGTGACCTCTGTAAACCGGGATTCTACAATTTGCAAGAAAGAAATCCTCAGGGCTGCACAGAGTGTTTCTGCTTTGGGGTTTCTGATGTCTGTGACAGCCTAACATGGCCCATCAGTCAGGTATTTATATGTTATGTCCATGACCTAATATTCTTTCCTTAGGCGGCTGCAAAATGTGCTGTATTTCTCTTTTGACATGTGTCCAAGTTAACTTCAATTTCTGGCATGCATCTCCTTACAGAGGAATGGATTTTCAATGTCAGTGGACAGCTCTGAGACAACCAGCATGTCACCCCAGTGCAAGCTTTGTCCCCATTGGGTTGCAGTGCTACCGGAAGCATTGGCTAGTGGAGTCTCTGATAATGCCATGGAAAAGTGCATTTTTTCTGACCTTGTGCTGTTGAAGTTCCTTTACATGTTGAAGAGAGGAACCAAAACCTGCTCCCTTGCCCATACATATTGGGCAGGGGTAATGTGACCTCTAGCAATACTTCCAACACTCTTGCTTGGAAAACAGAAGGATTATAAATATCACTATCTTCTGAACAGATATTTATTGAGTAGGGAACTTCTGGGACACTATTTTTTTCAAATGCCTTCCACATCTTTGAACAGCTAGTCACACTTTAGTCCCCTGTTTTGTGTGCCCAGAAAGGGAGAAGAAAACACCTTGAATAGACTGAAGTTCTAAGGTGCTTGTATAAAATTGTTTCAGTGAGAAGAATGAAATTCTTTCCTCCTGCTCCTTCCTTTGGGACTGTGGTTTTAACTTTCCTCTGACTCAGCTTTGTCTATACATGGAGATTATAGGCCTCAAAGCCATTAACTGTGTCTCAGGGAATTATGTAGGTATAGAGCTA
The DNA here is from genome assembly GCF_003343035.1 of Apteryx rowi. Lineage (NCBI taxonomy): Eukaryota > Metazoa > Chordata > Aves > Apterygiformes > Apterygidae > Apteryx > Apteryx rowi. The sequence goes on along the minus strand of NW_020449630.1, from coordinate 821,554 downwards.
ATTTTATTGGGAGAATAAAAATCACGCTTATTCCTCTTTAGTAGGGAGGTAGAGGCAATCCTACTCCGATTATAATGAAGTGGTGACCATTTGCATGTATTGGGTGTCAGTCTGGGTTAAAGAAGGTACTATAGATTCATTAATTTGAATGAGTATCTAGGGAGGGGGTAAGTTTAGTGACTGCTTTCTCAGCAACTCTAAGCCTGGCTCCCATTAATGTAACCTTTCTTTTTTGCAGGCATCAGATATGACTGGGTGGCTGGTTACTGATCTGTATAACACAAAGAGCGTGCAGCCTCAGCGAAGCCAGTTTGATGGACCCCACCAAATAAGTATCAACAACACTGAGGCTGTGAAAGTGCTGAAACACACTTATTACTGGTCAGCACCTGAGTCATATCTGGGAAATAAAGTAAGTTCTCAGTTAGAAAGAGTCAAAACTATTCTATAGTTTCCTTATTTTAATCATACTGTATTGCTCTAAAAATGTCCTTGTACATAAACGGTAGACATATAATATCTCTGCTTTCCAAAATGCTTCATTACTGAGAAATTAGTATACCATAAATTCTCCTCTGTGCACCTAAAACTTTGTTCTTCTATCTTTCCTGTATGACAYAAATCATTGTCTTTCAGTTTAACGCTTACTGTGCATTGAAACCCTTGAAGTTGCTATTTGTCATTCCACACAGCCTGTGTCTGTTCTTTGGAAAATAATTCAAATTTGAGTATGGTTGGAATATCTCATACTTCCGTAATTATAAATTAAAGATAAAACCCAATATTGACAGTCTTCTCAATCTGGCTCTGCTCTTCAAATCACAGTGTTCCTGGCCCAGTTCCCCCTTTTCCCTACGCTACCTCTTTGAGCTCACTCACCTCCCTGTTTCCTTCTCTGCCCATCTTTGATGGCACAGTATAGTCTCTCTTACTTTCTCCTGACTGTTATTAACTTGATGCTTGCATTCCTCATATTTTTGACTCCCATACCCAAGCTTACACCCTTCACACCTTGTCCAGTACAATAGACAGAACCATTAATTTCCTTGTATCTGCCTCTTGGCTCTCTCCCATTTCAGATTTATCAGTTACCGATCAACTAGTCTTAATTTTTGCTCCAGGTACTACCTAAAGCTCTGCGTCTCCCAGCTTTTTGCCTGCCTGACACCTCACTTCTTTAACTGTTTCTCAGTCCAGTATCTTTGCCCACACAGCCCTGCTCCTTAGTATAGTGACAATGTAAATGGACACAAGTCTCAAACTGTAACTTGAAAGAGTATTTTTGTATAGGGCAACAGTCACTCAAATTCTGATCTCCTATCCATTAAATATAGATTGATACTGTTGATGCTACTCTTTAATTTACTTTGAAGTAGTCAGCAGCAGATTTGGGGCTCAGGAGCCCCAAAAGTGGAATATGGAACATAAATAACTCCAATATGCTGTACCCCTTGGCTAGAATGGTAGCATAAACCTGTGCTGTTCATTGGAAGTCCTGTGGGTGTTGCGCTGAATGAGGGCACTTGTCTGAATCATCTGCAGAGCCTTCAGTTTGCTTTCCCCACCTGCGCAGCAACAAGCCAGTGCTTGTCCCAGAGTTAACACACGTCATGTTAAACTTGCTGTGGAAAGTGGTGTTTGTAAGCCTATGTGCTCCTTTAGTTTGCTGCAAATACACTGTACTATCCTGTGTCTCTTCTTTGCGTTGATTGTGGGTTGCTTTGCTGTTAAGGCTTTGGTTTTTGTAATTTCAGCTGACAGCTTTTGGTGGAGATTTGAAGTATACGGTATCTTACGACATTCCAATGGAGAGTGTGGACAGTGATATAGTATCTAGCGTGGATGTCATCATTCAGGTGGATTTTTTTTTTTGCAGCTGGCTACCAATCAGACATTATTGGGAATCTAATAGGCTAAAATGGAAAAGAAAAAGAATATTTCTATATTAATATCTTTCTCAGGTGTAAATCCCTTCCTAAAAGTCACTACCAAGATTTTTCTTTTTATTCAGCTCTCTGGTTTTTTGATCCATTTCTCTGAAATTGTAGGTATGCAATACTAACTTTATATAATAAATATCTACGAATTAACCTTTGTGAAAACAGCTGAGGTGATAATTATTAAATGAACAAAGTTCTATTTACAAAAGAAACTACAACAAACTGGAATGATTTATATTTATGAAACAGATGAATATTCTTGCAGTTTGGTTACTTTTCTAGTATGATTTATGTTGCAGTTAAAAATCTCTCTGTAAGAAATCCAGGCACCCTCCAAAAAGCATTATTTTGTAATAGTAATAGGTAGCAATTGAACAAGACAGAAAAGAGATTCTGTTTTGTGAAGGAGCTTGATTTTTGAAATATAGTTTAATTCTTTTTTCAGAAGAAAACCAAGTATTTCTGAAGTCTCCAAACTAAAAGGGAATGGGATTTTAGTCTCCCTAAAGCCATGGAAAATGCAGCCCTTTTATTTATTCTTTTCCTAGTGCAAGAAATCCAGTTTGGTTGCCTCTTTGTTATCTGGATGTATATCATTTCCCCAAGTCCTAGGCCAAAGCAATCTGTTAGGTCAAGTGTAAAGTAGGCCACAGTCACCTCATACTTAATATGAAATTTAAATGCAGAAATGTTCGTATTCATTCTTTATTGGTTTTGGGAGTGAGTAGAAAGCTACACAGTGTGCATATAGGATAATTACCTATATGAGGTCAGCTGAGAGTAAATATAATTGCTAGATAAAGTCTGCACACAAATACAGAAAATGTTCTCTCTCTTTCAATTTCAGGGCAATGGGCAGATTTTGAGTACAAGAGCAGCAGGCTTGTCCTTGCAGCCATATGAGGAGTATTCTAATGTTGTGAGATTTGTATCGGAGAATTTCATAGACTTCAATACAAAAAAAGCTGTGGACCGGGAAAGGTTGATGACTGTTCTAGTAAATGTAACCCATCTTCTGATCAGGGCCAACTACAATATTGCCAAAAAAGCTGTGTACAGGTGAGCAAGAGAAAATACTCAAATTAACGCAAATACTTTTATTATTTTTGTGGTAGGAAATGCCACTCATAGCGGTAATAGTCCTAAAGTTTTAAGTTAATAATTTCTAGAAAAAAAAAACATTTGACTGAATTTTCTCAAGACTGGTCTTGTACCCAAAATTCCAAGTGTAATGTGTAGAAAAATGCATTTCATTGTTTTAAAGATATCTGATAGCAAAGTCATTGGTTTTTGCTCTAAAGGCATACTGCCTAAAAGCCTCATTACAATGACAGCTTTGTTAGAGGGAAATATCTCCTCAACTCTCAATAGTATGCTTGTTTTGGTATGTGGCAAGTTAATCCATCACTGACTATTGAAAACCTGTTAGTAAAGACATTGGCTGTATTTCTTTTAATGTCTGTTTGCAGATGTTACTGAGGCTCGCCTCTAAGGGAGCACTTAACAGGAAAATTTGGCTGGAATGAATTARCTGGCCCTACCTTAGTCTCAAGTCAGAATTAGCAATATCTRTACCAATCCTTACAGATCTCTGTCTTGTTCTCAAAGTCCACAGGAATAAGGCTTTATTGCCCTTCATGTGTGCACCTACCAGCAAGGACCTGGTGCTGTTTCTGACTACGCACCCACCTGTAATATGTGTCTGTTTTAGATGTGGTCCAGTAAAGCTATTTTATTTTGGGACTGCAGTAGAAGGCTGCCCCAATGCTACCCCTCTGATATCGTGGCAGAGAGGGAAGTTCTTGATGAAACCTCTCCACAGGAGAAGTCACAGAGTCAATGGGAGTAATCATAATGATAACAGGGTGAGGACAAATCCACTTCCAGCTCAGAAATACAAACACAGTGATAGCACCATGACCATAGTCTTTTTGTAGCTGAGATTTGCACCTGTTCTTCGGCTGTCGCCACCAGAGAGCAGTGTTACTCTCCTAGAAGCAAATTGTCCTGTTTAAAATCTGTTTGGGGAAATAAATGGTGTGATGTTTTCCTGTTTGATCCTAGGCTGGACTCTGTGACCCTGGATACTGCAAGTGCAAATGTTATAGACCTTTCTTCAGCACCAGATGTGGAATTCTGTGAATGTCCTCAAGGTTACACAGGAATATCCTGTGAGGTAACCTCTCCTCGTGTTGGGTGTATGCAAAATGATCTCCTTTTTGAAAGGATCTAGATATTAAAGGCAAGCTGCCTTTAATTGCACTGCTATAAAAATATATTTCCTGTGCTGAAATGCTGTGTACTATATTGCACACAGTGCTGTAGATATTTTCTTCTTGGTGCACTTAATGTGATCTTAAACTTACTTCCTGAATTCTATTTGGTGTCACTAAAAGGTGATGATACACTTCAGAGCATCAGTGTTAAAGAGGGAGCAGCTGTAAAAGCTCTGTTAGGCTGTTCTAAGCTTACCTTACTCATTAATAGCATTCTTCCTAGATCGGAATTGTGCACAGCTTATTTCTGTTTTGTATCATTAGGTTTGTGGAAGCAATAAGGGACCTTAGCAGGGAGGAATGCTAGTCTTGGAAGATCCCACGGGGTCAAATGTGTTATGCAAGGTGGTGTCTTATATATCTGTGAATAGAAGATTATGGAGGCAGAGCACCATCTGCAGAATAGCAGAAATTATTTTGACAAATAATTTCAGTGTGAAGCTTTGTGCCATAGCATCATTAATAATTCTGCAAAGGAGCTAGAACATCTGCTTTTTATTGTCTCGTAATAAAGAACTTCACATGTTGAACTGCACGAAACTTAACTTATGTGGCTCCAGAGGACAAAGGGTTGAATCAAAGTTTCACGGAGTTAACTCTTATCCTCTTTACCCAGTGCAAGTAAAAAACCACCACCAGAAAAGAGTTGCAGTGACATCAATGGAGTAGAAAGAGCATTCAGTAACCAGAATGTGAATGAGTCAGTTTGTGGGTGGTCAGAAGTGGGCTCGCTGAATATGATTTGATGTGTACTTTTAACATACATAATGCTTCTGTTTTTTCCCCCGTTTCCTTTCAGTCCTGCCTCCCTGGATACTACCGTGTGGATGGAATACTCTTTGGAGGTATTTGTCAACCCTGTAAATGCAATGGGCATGCAACCGAATGTGACATTCATGGTGTTTGCTCTGTAAGTCATCCTTCAAAGTGTTTGTGTTTTAAGCATCTATTTAGGAACTGGGAGAGGATTTTGGCTGTGGGAGACAAGCTTACAATGTGTGCAGATTTCAAGCTCTGGGTATAGAACTTTTTTCTTGCTTTTCATTGTTTACTTCAATATATTTCAGTGGGCTCCCTTAAAGTGTTTTCTATTAAAGAATTTGTTTTAGTTTACCATTTAAAGTGGGGAAAAATCAGAACTAAAATAAAAATGTCAGTATATACTGGCTAATAAAAATCTCAACTTTGCTTGTACCAGTCAATAAAAAAAAACTTTTATTGGAACAAACAAAATTAAGCAATGTTTTAGGTGAAGATCTGTTTTCAGGTATATGTGCATCTCCTATGACTGACATCAGTGGAAATTACACATTCTCTTCTGAAGACAGAATTTTGCTCTCAGCTCTCTTTCTTCTAAAATTTAAAGGTCACAGAAATGGAATGGCTAAACACCAGTAAAAAACATATAAAAAGTTACTGCAAATGTGTACAATGTGCAAAATAAGTTTAAGTTTGTGTGTAAGTAATGTAATTGTTTCCTGATGTAAACACCCTCTAAAATTTTGGAGAGAAATAATTAGAAATTGTTGTTATAACTCAGATAAACCCAACTTATCTTTGAAGTTCTTCTCTGCTCTTCCTGGCCTCTCCTTGAAGCCTGATGCTGTACTGCATGCAAACTCCTGCAGAGATCCCTCAGGGGCTGAAAAACCATCAAGAGTAAATATGAAAAGATTTTTTTTGTGCGTCTCTCAGGCTTGTCAGCACAACACGACAGGACCTTTCTGTGATCAATGCTTGCCTGGTTTCTATGGACGTCCATCCCAGGGAACTCCTGAGGGCTGCCAGCCCTGTGCCTGTCCTCTGAGCTCTGCTGCAAACAAGTAAGCTGCTTGTGCTGCTTTTGCATCTTCAGCAAAATCAGAATGTGGGAGAAAGAAAGGTGCTACAAAATCTGAAGCAGAGAGAGGACTTTTCTTCTCCCTCTTCATTTGAGCCTGTCTCATAGAAACATTGTTTTGCCAGGTAGAAGAATATATAAATTTTTAAGCTAAGAGAGGCTGAGTGAACTGGTGCAATTTGTACACRAAGGGTGAAAGTAATACTTAGACCCATCCTTGAACTTGGCAGCAAAATCACAGTTCTCTTTCATGTTATTTCAGAAAATAACAAAAGGACAGATGGATTGTATGTGAAAAAGAGGAGCTGGGTATGGAGTTTTGACAGATTTTCTAGAAAGAGAGCTACATTTTTAGGAAGTTTTAAAATCTTCCTTTCTTTTGGAAGACAAAACCTTGAGAAGAGTTTCTAAAAATGATAATTTTATTTTGACATGTAATTCTGTTTTGACATGCACTGATGTTAATCTAGAAAAATTTGCAGTTACGTGGTTATAAAAACAGGTGCACAGACTTGAAGGGTGGGTATTGAATGTTTGTGGAAGTCTGTAATTCTGTGTATTGATACTGACTAACAAAAATATTGTTAATAGTTTCAGTCCTACTTGCCTGCAGAGTGAAGGAGGTGAAATTGTCTGTGACAAATGTCCTTCAGGCTATACTGGTTCTCAGTGTGAAAGGTATGTACACTAGTTTTGGGTAAAATATCAATGTCATTGTCATCACTAACTATACATCATCCTACCTGCCTTGAATTGCTTATACCACATGTACAGAACATTCCTGATATATCTTTCCTTTCCATTTTGTCTTTGCTTCTAATATAGAGCCTCTTTAGAAAAAAGATTGATTAGGAAATACTCTCTTGGGTGGGGAGAGTATCTGATATGTCTTCATCCCAGCTGATAAAATTTTCAATCTCTTGCGCAGATGTGCTAATGGTTACTACGGGAATCCACTGGTGCCTGGGCAGTCGTGTGTTCCCTGTGAATGCAATGGCAATGTAAACCCTCAAGAGGATGGCCACTGTGACACTGCAACAGGACAGTGCCTGAAGTGTGTGGGGAACACTGGGGGTCACCATTGTGAAAGGTGTGCTGATGGGTATTATGGGGATGCAGTGATTGAGAAAAGCTGTCGTGGTAAGCTACTATTATTAACTGTCATATTTTAAAGAATAGAAAAATGTGGTGTGCATTTAGCTGAATGAATAGGGAGATATGTGCCTTTTTTGAAAGAGTTAACCTTCTAGTTCAACTTGTGAGTTGACAAGTGCAGGTTGAAAACTATAGGGTTGGGATAGTGTGAGAAAGGAATGTATTATGTTGGGGTCTAACTCTTCATATTCCTCACACTTACTGGCTTGCTCAATACTCTCTCTTCATTTAGCTGTTGTGGATGTTTCCTACTTCAGAGTGTTGCATATACGACCAGAAGAGGTGAACTACTCAAATGCATCTCTTCAGAGTTGCTTTTCTTTTTCTTTCTCTTGGCCCAAATGCATAGTACTGTTATTAATGTGGTGTATTGACATCTGTGGGATATAAACAGGTGAAACATACACTGTATACCAAATTTTGCAGTCCTGTATAATAATGAATGCATATAGACATTAATAGAATTATTTTGTTTTCGTTTCTTTTTTCTAAACATAAGCCTGTGAGTGCCATGTGAATGGTTCCCTTTCCAGTATTTGTCATCATGGGACAGGCTTCTGTCAGTGCAAGTCAAATGTGATCGGACAAAGATGCGATAAGTGCTTGGTAAGCAATATTCAGCTGTTCCTGACATCTGAATTTTCTTGTATCTTGGTCTGACTATTTATCTGCAAATACTGACATCAGTGTGAAGAGACGCAAAGGGAAAGCTCTATATGCTTGAATGCTTAGTATATAAAGTTTATTCCCCGCTCCCCAAAATTCTCTGGGAATTTGAGCTCCTGATCACTCCATAGGAAACCAAAGGCTTTTGATCAGTCTGTTTGATATTTTCACTTATGGCTTTGGCACAAAACGTGAAATTCTTGATGGACAATTAGGTCACAGGTGCTTGAAGGCTTTTGGAAAAGAAAGGGAATGATTTTCGGCAGTACAAAATGCCAGGTAATGAACTTGGAGTATAAGAATGCTTCTCCACTGATCTGAGGCACAGTGAGAAGGTGGAAGACCTGAGGGTGCTACTGGATCATAGGAAGCCTGCGCCTTGCTGGTGTGGTGTAGCTGTAGAAGAGGCAGGTGTGATTTAGGATGTGTCAGGTGAGCTATTTCCAACRGGGATAGGCAGCACTAATGCACCAGTAAGGTCTTATCTGGATTTCTGTGTAAAATTCTGGTCACCCTGGTTTGGGGAAGATGACCTCAGACTACAGCATGTGCAGAGAAAGGCAACTCAGGTGTTCAGGGGAGAGGAGACCTGTTGTTGGAGAGGAGAGCAAAGTTTGTCAGCGCAGGTTTTTGCAGTTGCGAATTGCTCTGCCTGTGCTCTTTGCAGATGTGAAGCTATGTAGTTGTCTCAGCACCCTTCTGAATCGGCCTGTTCAGGTTAGTGCCGCGCTGACTGACAGGGCGCAGTCATGTTGGTTTACCGAAAAAATAAGCAGAACCACATTGGAAAAACCTGAAGGGATCGTAGCAGAGTGCTTCTGCAAAATGAACTCTGAGCAGGAATATCTGAAGAATGTGGTTGGTGATGGTTAATACATCACAGCTGAACACCGAAGAGGGCTTCAGCTAAAGGACAGGCCTGTTACAAGAACGAATAGGTATACATGGGTGATATAAAACAGCAGTCCCCAACTCTTGCTAAGTGCAGAATTGCCTTAGAGACTGGAGCTGGCAGTCTCTGCCCAGCTGCTGCCCCTGTGTCCAGGTGCGTGCCAGTCAATCACACCTACCTTAGTCACAGACAGGCTCTGTTCTGCTCTTTAATAAGCATTCACAGAAAATCTGTGCCTGATCAGCACAGCCTGCCCTTGCCTCATGGAAGTGTTTAAATTTAAATATCCTCAGACTTTAAAATATAAAGTTGCACTAATGAGATTTAGAGGACCACATGAGCATGTTGGTGTTCAAATTTTCACCCAGACGCATACTTGTATATAGCTGGGAATGGTGAAGAGATGATGTTACTCCAACAGTCRTGTAAAGCCGATCAGTATTCATGGAGGTCAGGCACCAGGGAAAGTAACCAAAAGAAAATGAGAGCATACTTCATATTTTTTCAATGAGTTATGAAATATAGCTCAAACATTTACTTCCTGCCCAACAGAGTGGTTATTATGACCTGCTTACTGGACTTGGCTGTGTTCCCTGCAACTGCAGTCAATTTGGCTCGGTCTCCGAGGACTGCAATGATCGGGGACAGTGTCACTGTGTACCAGGAGTGGCTGGAGAAAAGTGTGATCGCTGCGCTCATGGCTTTCATGCGTTCCAGGATGGTGGCTGCACACGTAAGCTAATCCATGATCCTTTCAGGGTCTGTCTGGAATTTCTTTCAGCAGTGTATTTTATGTTACACTCCAGCAAAGGTCACTTGCTTTAATAAATATTCTGAAAAATGTGGAGAATGGTCTCCTAATACTTTGATAAAGCTAGGGAACAAAGCATTTTTTGATTGCTTATTGTTTAGTTCCTCATAAAAGGTGGTGACTATGAAACAGCAGTTCATACAAACTTTGTAAGAGAAGTATTGCTTTCTAAATAGCCCCTTAGTCTCTCTCTCTCTCTTTTTTTAATCAAAGCCCTTCACTCCTCCTGAGAAAATAAACTTCTTTCCTCCAATTACAAAAGCTAAAAGCTACTACTATTACAGATTTTCTACCTTAATTTTTTCTGTGTAATTCTTACAAATGTATTTTATGCTTTGATAAGATATGTCATTGACTGTATTTTCCCATCATCACCTGGGTATGTACAATTTTTCATCATGGTATAGATGAAAATGTTAAACTAAGCACTTGCCATCCAAAACACTTAATTTATCATATTAATAAGGAGCCCTTTTCAACATGTTACAGCCAGAGGAATGCCAACCTTTTCTCCAGTCTGACAGAAACATTTTTTTTAAGTCTCAAATAGTACAGTAATATGAAATATGTAGTAAGATTAAGTGACAGGATTGTGTTTCTGAACATATTTTATGAATTAAAACCGAGTTTACTATGAGCAAAGACCCTTAGGTACCTTTAACCATTTCAGTCTTGGAAATTTTGTAAATGTCATTAAAGCAATTAATAGAAACACTTTTCTGAATCTGTGCCTTTTAGCAGAAATAGTATTTCTTAAATAGGCAAGTGCTTTCCTGCAATAACATTAGAGTTATTATTAAAATAATTATCCTTTCCTATTATTCTCTAAACAGTTCCTTTAAAATTACTTATTCCTGAGGTTAATCTTTTCAGCTGTTCAAGAAAATTATTACATTTGATGACTTTTGCATCCTCTGTAATAGTGTTTTTTCCTACAAATTTACTGTTCTCCACAATAATTTTCCCTGGCTCTGATTCTCCTGTGAAAATGCAGCACTGCTTTTTAAACCATAAAACAGGCTATGTCAAGCAGGAATAATGGACTTTCAATAAAAAATTGAACTGGCAATGAGTTCCTAGTGAAATGAATAAACCGTATTGTGTAATTAAGAAAAGGAAGGCTATTAGTGGTCTTGGGATTTGTTCTCTATAGCAAAAGCAAAGTCAATGTTAATCATTTGGTCCCATTTCTCTTGCAGCTTGTGACTGTGCTCATACTCAAAACAACTGTAATGCAAATTCTGGTCAATGCATTTGTCCCCCTCACACTCAGGGACCAAAATGCGAATTCTGTGAAGAAAATCACTGGGGACTCTATCCTGAGCTTGGCTGCAAGGTATGGTAGGCTGTGATGAAAAGCTATGGCTATTCAAAGAATTCACCTTATACTAATGTCAGAATTGGCCTCTTGTTTTGAGAACATCARTCTTTATTCTCTGCTTCAAAGTTACAGCTAGATGCTCACATTAAAAAAAAAAAAAATCGGACTGTAAAGTATTTATTGAGGAGCCTTCTGAGAAAGCTGTCTTTGAAAATACTGATTGGAGTGACTGTACTGAGTAGGTACATAGATCGTATTAAAACTTTGAGGTGTGTCTTCTAACTCTAATTGCTTAAATAGCAATGCTGGAAGAGATCTGTAGCAGCAATTGGCAGGAAGGAGCCTGGTTTCTGTGCTAATCAAGTAGTGATGATATTACGGTTTTAAGAACAATGAAATCTAGCATATCCTTAAAGTCTTTGCATGCCTTTTTTTCTGAATATTTAAAATTAAAATGGAATAAGGTAGCTCATGTTTCCTGAATGGAATAAAATGCCAGCTCAGGTCACATCCAAGGAGCAGCAATGATTTTAGGCAATTTGGTTCACCCAGTAAATTCCTGTCAGATATGGCATTGGGCCAACCTTTATTTTATAAATGTTGATTTTTTAAAAAGCGTCAGGACTACATGAGTATAGTGATTAACTTCAATGGAGAAACCACGAATATAATCAACTTGACAGTGTCTGTTATTATATGTGGTAAATACTTGACAAGTATAAGTATCAGCCAAATTGAGCTTTTTTCTTCTAATATTTTAAAGAAAGGATGATAAAATAGTGCTAAACCTCTTTTCAGCGTTTGTCATCTTAGTGATTTATAGCAACTTACTCAGCAGTCAAGCTTTAAACCACTGCTTTGTCAGCTATCAGTTACTACCATCCTTACCTAATATTCTGCAAATACAATGTGCCTGGTCCGTGTGTATTTCCTCTGCGTAGGAGGTGGTAGTGGGAGGCTAAAGACTTTTTAGGTTTTCCTTTGATAGAGTGATACCACTGCACTTGCCAGAGATCAAGTTTAATTAAGTACGTGACTGCTCATTTTTGCTAAGTTGTTAGCTTTTCTTTTGATTACAGTTTCACAGTAATTAATGTGGAATTATTTTAAGGTATTTTAGTTACTTTCTTGCTGCAACAAACAATACTGTGATCTGCAGACAGCAGCCCAGCAGAGGCTCACCCATGCTGAATGGTGACTGTGGCAGGCTAAGATCTGGTGTAATGTCTCCTGGCAAACCCTGGAAAGGCTCCCGCATGATCTCCGGATGGATGGAGCAGGGGAGATGGTATCAGACATGCAGCTGGTCTGTCTTTGCAACACAGACTGTGTTAGCAGGATCTTTCATCTGGCTCCGATACTATATTTTCTTGAAGCTTTTTCAGTACTCAACACCCCTCTCTGGGTGCCGTGATTGAGCAGGACTGCAGTCATCTTCTGCTTACAGCCTACTTCATCTTGTCAAGTGGTTCAGCACAGCTGATTGTACCTTATAGTCCTTATTTGTACTTATTGCATATAGATAAAGATTGAAATACATGCAATTTTTTTCTATTTTTATGATGCTTTAAAATAGGGCTTAACATTCAGAGCTGTAGATCTTTAAAGGTACCTGGGAGCCAAAGTTGTGAACCTGTATGGTCAAAAACTCTATGGGATTAGGCACAGCAGTGTGCTACTAAAGTAAAAAGTTTGCTTAATACAAAGAGTGCTACTGGTGAGCAGCAAATACGTGTGGAGAATGCTAGAGGGTACGTGGTAATGTTAATAGGTTTTGCGAGCCTTTGTGTAGGGTGCTTTACAAGCCAAGGCTTTTCATCTCAAAGAAGGATGAGGAGGAGAGATGACTGAAGTCAAAGCATGACAGAAGGAATGTACTTTTCCGCCTGCACTTTTAGAAATAGCCACAGAACAAAATCAGGCTTGTTTAAGTAACCGTAGATGTGAAAATAAGACTAAATATTAGATCCGGTCTGCCTCAGAAAAGGATGACAAATTAAGTACATCCACTTCCCRTGTTTGTAATAAGAGCTTCATGTTACTGATTGCATAAGGAAGGATGGGCTCTGTGAGGGAATGGTGTTCCTCTGGTGATGAGCTCCTGGGCATGCTGAGCTTCCTGCCCTCTGATGCAATGAGACCCTTGGTTCCTTACCACATAACAAATGAAGCTTGAGCAAGATTTAAACCTTACTAGTGTTACTTAAAATCTTAAAAGAATGTCAGTATTAAGATTTTTTCTTCCTATTACATTTATAGAATTATTCTATTTATATATTTCACCCAATATATACATTACATTATTTTGATTTCTTTGCTGTCCTCAATAAATAGTATTTTAAATAAAGTGTTTTTTTTTTTTTTCCTGGAACTAATTCCTTCAACTCCTTTGGTTCTGAAACTCAGATCTGGGTACTGGAAATTCAGTTCTTTGTTTAAATAGAAACCAAACAATCCCATTTCTATGTGTGACTACTTCCTTTTTATCATTGTGTAACAATTATTGACAAACATTGAGTTTTATTACCCACTCTAAATTGACTGTGCTGTTTCCTTTGTAACAAAATTGTTTATAAATATCTGCTATTTATGAACATTACTTGTTTTCCTCTAAGGCTTGCAACTGTAGCAGCGTTGGTGCAACCAGTCTCCAGTGTGATGCACTGACTGGTCAGTGCCCATGCAAAGTTGAATTTGGAGGACAAGACTGTTCCAAGTGTGCGTTAGGCTACAGGGATTACCCGGATTGTGTTGCCTGCGACTGTGACTTGAGTGGAACCAAAGTGGAGATGTGTGATGATGCTGAAGGACTCTGTGGTTGCGAAGAAGAAACTGGCATCTGTACCTGCAAGGTACTGAAATATTCAGAAGTTTTGGAGACAGCATTGGGTTTTTTTGGTCACTTATTTCATAAAAATCATGGAAATCATTGGGCTGAAAAGGACCTCACAAGTCAATCTGGTCTTAACTCCTGCTCTGAGACATATCTGTGTACACCTAAATCATCCATAATGCATTTTCTATGGCAGTGCTAAACAGTTCTTATAAGGAAAGTATCTTTTCTATCCTGGCTGGAGAGATCTGGTCTTTCTTTTTATTTCCCAGATTTCCTAGATGCTTTTTTTGGCTTTCACAGACCTCTGAAGACTCCATTGATGGGAAATGGAGCACAGAGATGGAGTGGGTGGCCCCTTACTGTAGAATATGGCTGATTTATCTATTTCAAGCAGCTTAGCTTTCTCATTGCCAGACATATCTGACTGTACATTGTCAATATAGTCCTTGTATTTTCAGATGCTACTTGCACGTGCTATCATGTGTGGCAACCTGGGGCTCCTCTAGCAGACAGCTCCCATTTTGGGTCATTTCTCTGCATGGTGTTGTTGGCCAGGGACATCCAAAGCTCTCCAAGTTCCCTCTGGGATCTGGGTTGAAAACTGCCGGTTGAGGTTCCCAGTTTGGGCAGACCCACTGCAGCTGTAGGCCGAAGAGATAGCATCAGAGTAACCAACATGCCACTGTCGTTTCCCTCCTCAGGAACTGCTGTTATAACACCCTGAGAGTTTGCTTCTCCTACCTTCCTCTGCTTTTTTTTAAGTTGCCGGGTAATTTTGTTTTCAGCTTGTGGTCATCAGATTGTTGCACTCTACTCCAGATCTCTGTTAGGTAAAACTCACGGAATTTGATGTGGATGTGTGCTAAGAAGTCAGGATCACACCCTGTTGTATGCTCAGTCATAAAAAGGGTCATTTCTAACTGGCTACTGTGCTGAATTCTTGCCGAGTTTACTGCCAGCCAGTGTACATCTGATAGAGCAATGGTTGGATTCTTTCTCATCTTGTATGGGATTTGGGATATTTCACAGTTGCAGTCTTGCTGCAGTACCAAATTCAAATACACAGAACTAGTACATGTTTGTTCTTTCTATTGTTTGCACTTGCTCAGTGTAAATCCCATGTGCTTATTCTATATTAAGTGAATTTCTGTAACCACATCATTCTTACATTACACAAGAATCCTTTTTTTCCATGGATTTGTACTGTAAAGTAGAAATGAATGAGGATGCATTTGTCTTACTTTTCCTCTTTGCTGCTAGACTTCTGTCTGCCTCACAAAGGGCAAGTGTAGTTTTTTGAATAGGACAAAGGCCTGGCCATGAGTTCTGAGACAAAATTTTTGTAAACCTTATTAAATATAGGGGAATGGTGCTCATGATTTTTCAATATCACTATATTCTCTATATGTAAACACCTCTTATTCCAAGAACAATGCTATATGCTACATTTTTAGTGATATGATTTTTACATGTTTTATTTATCCCTCTTATTTTTCTCTGCAGTCTCATTTTGCCTTGCAAATAGTGCTAATAATAAGGTTAATCCATAACTCGTATGTATTTATTTTGATTCACTATTTAAAAGGTTGTTTTCTCAATAGAAAATTAGAGGAGAGCCAGCTTGTTATAGAAAAAATTATTCTGACACAATGAGCAATAGAGAAAATGTTTTTACCTCGGGCCTCTGCTTCATAGAGTCTAGGAATATTGTGCTGCAACAGTTGCACTTTAGAGTGCAGTCACATTAATTGATACCATCTTAAAGTTTCTGAGCAGACAATCTCTGATAAAAAGGTTGTTTTTTTCTCAGCATAAAAGCATAAATTCCCTACATGCTGTTTTGGCAGAAAATTACTTCATTCTTTGTATAGAGATAGACAGTTCCTTCCATCCCTGGATGTCAAAACATTCAAAAAAAACCCTAATTAAATGTTAGAAAACTCTAGTGAAGTAGGTATTGTATGTTAATCCTCATTAAACAAATGGAAAGAATGAAGTACAAAGAAGTTTTTTCTGCTCATACACACATGGTTTTATTAGATTTGGGAACAGCACATTGATTCAGATTATTGAGGCTGCTCTTTTGGAAATCAAAAAAAAAACTGTAATGACAGAAAAAACAATAAATACAAATCAGAGAATGTCAGCATTTCTATATGACTTAGTATGATGATGTTGCAAGTCCAAATTTATGTTTCCTCCACTATGACCAAAGGCAGTGCTTAAGAATAACTCAGGTGTATTGTTAAGAATAACTCAGATGTATTGCTAGTAGTGAAGTCTGAATTCTAGTATTAAAAAAGGAAACATTAAATATAGAGATTTAGTCGTATAGATCTTTCTGAAAAGGTGAGAATCTGTTCTTGAAAGACTGAATGATAGATAAGAACTTGCTTCAGTCCTATAAACATRCACGTACATAGTTTCCAGACTTCTGATACAAGTGCCAATCAATGCTGACTATTTTTTTCCAATGTTTTTTCAGGTTGGACTTACCAGTCAGGAACTGAGCTCACAAATAGACACTTGAGACTAGGTCCCCTCATTCCAGTTCATACTGAGCAGTTTCTTTGGCTTTGAGAGCCTGTTTTTCAGGGTGGAGGAAATTGTTCTTTCTGTCTTTAACACACATGTATTGTTGCTAATTTTAGCTAGGAATTCAAATATAAAAGTTTTGCTTAAAAGTGTATTTGTTCCACGTTTAAATAGAAAAACAAAACAGTAATGTATAAAAATGAAAAAAAATCTACTGTACTAGCAAAACAGAATAGATACAATAATTGACTTCCTGTCGTGTAGTTCATAAAGCCAATAGTTTTTCTTCCCAAAAAAGCCATCTTTCATTCAGCTAGCAAAGTCATCCATGTGTGCTTCTGTGCTTTTTGTTTTGTTTTGTTTATATCCTGCAGGAAAATGTATTTGGGCTACAGTGCAGTGAATGTAAACCTGGAACTTTTGCTCTGTTGGCTAGCAGTGCACTGGGGTGTACTCCGTGCTTCTGTTTTGGGATGTCCACATTTTGTTCAGAAGTAGAAGACCATGTGAGAATTCCTGTAAGTAAAGTGATATAAATGTAAATAGACAATTTGATGTTGTGCTCATTGTATCACACTGGTGTGCGTAGGGTTGCATGTATTTTATGAGTCAGGCTGAATGCGGTCAGCTAACTTAAGATAGCAGTAGCTTAGGGCAGAACGAAAAAGAAAGCAATAGTTAAATGGTARTAGCCTTGTTTCTGAAACCTTGAGTTTCAGTCCATACATTTTTTTATATAATTATCAGAATTGTTTCCAAGTTTCTTGGCTTGGGCATATATTACTCTAAAGTGGACTACTGACTATCTCAAAGAAGCTAAAACTGTTTACAGTATATTACACTGAGATAGAACAGTTTCGCAGGCTGAATCTGTTGCTCTTTGTGTTGTAGATAACCTTAACTCCCGATCAGTCCATTTTGCATGTAGTATCTCAGAGTAACCTGACTGGAACAGTGGAAGGTGTATTTTCTCAGTTTCCTGATGTTTTACTGGATGCTGCCATTGTTAGAAAATATTTAAATACAGAAGCATTTTACTGGAGGTTACCAGAGCAGTTCCAGGGAGACCAGGTAAGATCATTAAATAACTGGAATGTTTTATAGATCATTCCTTTATGGTGTAATGGTCACTTTAGCTCGATAATGTTTTTCTGTGTTAGTTCTATTCTTGTAGGTAATGACTTTATGAACTTTCAGTGACTGAATTTATTTATAGCAAGCACAAGTGTTTACATTACCCTCTCCTGATGAGATTTTTTTTGTCCCTGTAAGTGGGTAACACCCATATTTATTTATGGTGTTGCTCTTCAGAGATTGCATAGGGTCAAAAAGAGTGTATTTAGTTTTACTGTAGAAACCTGAAAGAGCTTTCAGCCTTGACACTGTATTCAGTATACAGATCATGGAATCTACTACTCACGAATTAAATGAAAATTGAGGGCATGCCTTGAAAGGGCCTAGAAGAAAAACCTGTGCCTGCGTTTTAGAAATACACATTTAACCTTGATGCARAAACTGCTGAGTTTGAGTCAATTTTCATGTTTTATTGCCAATTCTTCAAAGAACTGTCAGTTTTCAAGTCTTCTGATGACATTAAAATATTTTCAGCTAGCAACTATAACCTTGGAATAAATAAAAGTAATGATTTTTATCCAAACAGCTCATGGCCTATGGAGGGAAGCTGAGGTACGCTGTTGCTTTTTACGCCTTGGATGGCTTTGGAACCTCAAATTTTGAGCCACAGATTCTAATCAAAGGGGGTCACACCAGTAAATTGGTCATCTATGTAGACATCCCTTCTCCAGAAAACGGAGTAAGAAGTAATAAGGAAGTAGAAATGAAGGAGGTAAGCTAAAAGATTGGTGTGGAAAAGGGGACAATTTCCTTTTGCTGTGACCTTTTACAAAAAAGCCCCATATATTTAAGAAAATATTTTGAAAAATGCATACCTGACTTCAAACAGACTGAGTAAACATACTGCTGGATTAAAATGCATCCAGTGTAAGGAAAAAATGGGCAGTGGATGTCATGTTATAGAGGAAAATAGCATTTTGACTTTGTTTTCTATTTGGAAATGCTGAAGGTGATGATGCTGTGGGAAACTTTTTAAACATAGACTCAGATTTCAATGATAAATGAAATGCAGTCAGGTATTGCCCCTCTTAGCCAGTCTCATAGTGTCRTAGCCTGTATGTTACGCGCAATAGCCCAGGCATCATCATTTTGGTCCTGAATCTTGCCCTGGCAGAAGCAGGATAATTTCAGAGGAGATAACAAAGACCTCATTTGGTCCTTAGGACCTTAGGAGGTGAGGTCTAGAATAAGCAGCATCAGTCTCCTCTCGACACGAGACAGAGTACAGTTATGGCTATTTCTAACTGCATGTAAGATGAGTGCTGCAGAGTCCTAGTCCCCTGGGCACCTGGGTTCCCCAGATCTAGCCAGAAAAAAACATGCCTTGCATGCCTGGATTGCTTTTCTGTAGAAACTGGGCATGGAGGTGGGGGAAAGGGAAGAGAAGGAGAGTGAAATGATACAAAACTATGTCTTGCTCCAACATGGAGCAAGGTTTTGGAAGAGATTTTGGAAAATTTCCTGCGACCTAGATTTTAGACATAGTGACTGTGTTTCTGAAAGTGTAAGGAGGAAGAGTGTGTTACCTTTAAATAAAAACATGGGTTTAAACAATTGTGATTTAATGAATATGTGTCATGTTCCCTTAGGATTCTTGGAAATATTTTAACTCTGTGTCTGAGCAGCCTGTCTCACGTTCTGACTTCATGTCTGTGCTAAGCAATATTGAATATGTCCTTATCAAGGCAGCCTATGGCCAAGGATTACAGCAAAGCAGGTAAAACAATCTCTAAGTGCATTTACTTATTTATTTCATTTACTGTAATTTAACCTAGGAATAGTCTTAACTGAGCTATACAAAAAAGATTTAATTCAAATTAGACAAACTTCCAATTTCCTATTTATGACTTTCGTTCTTCTTCCTCTGATAAGAAAACATTTATTACCTTTAATGGAAGCAGAATCCCCCTTTAATTCCTTTTGTAAAACACTAAATATCTCTGCTGCTTTCTTTGATATAAAAGCCCATAAAGAAGCATAAAGACTTACAGACTGAGGCAATATTCTGCAGGATGGGCAATAGACTTGCATAAGTTTTCTAAATTACCTTTTTCCCATCTTATTTTCATGGATATTGAATTTTTTTGTTTTGTTTTTCATTTTACAGTGGAAAAATTGAAATACATGATCTTCTGAGTTCTTAAGTTTGTACAAATCTAGGGCTCTTCTGTTGGTTTATATACTCTGGGCAGTGGTTGCAAAATATTCCCACCTCAGAATGGTAGCATTTTACTACCATTTTAAACAGAACTAGATTACTGAAAAACTAGATTAATGAAGAGGAGGAGATGGGATCTGATCATTGCATTTGTCAGTTTGAAAAACAAGACAAGCAAAGACGCATCCAACCAAAACCCAGTTTCATACATCTTTACGTCTGTGAAGAAGTGTAGTTCCACCTCCAGATTTGGGAATATTTTTGATTCACAGGCCATCAACTATCTTTTTGATAGCTTTGTCCAAAAATCACTGGACAGAACTGCTGAATTTCTGTCTACTGTTTCTGAGGCGGAATTTGCTCTTGCATGGAGATTTGTCAGGTTTTTGCAGACCAATGGGAACCAGCCTATATTGCTTTGAAGTACTTTTGATTTGGTTGCTGTAGGTCTTATATATAGGTCCCATACATATGTAAAAAATCTTCAGATTTCAACACTGAGATGTTTCCGTGTGGAAAAGGAGACCATGGGAGAGAATTTACGGTAGCCCTATAGCCTTATCCTTCGAATGTAGTATGTTTGGATCTCAGTTTTGCTAGGATCTAGGATTGCTCTAGAKGTTCAGGCTCTTTTCTCATCCACATATCTCTTGCAGAATTGCAAACATCTCAATGGAAATTGCAGTGAAGTTTGAAGAAATGCATGTAGGCAGAACTAGAGCTCATCTTATAGAGCAATGTAGATGTCCTGTTGGTTATGCTGGATTCTCCTGTCAGGTACAGAGTCCTTGAATCCCTTTTGTGTGTCTAATACTGAGATAAAAATAAAGTTACTTAGAAGTTACTTGGCTTTCAGAAATGTTTTAAATGTTGATAGCCTTTTTTTTTTTTTTTTTTTTTTTTCTTTACTCATATATAGAGCTGTGCTCCAGGATACTACAGGGGGAAACATACAGGACTCAGTGTAAAGGAGCCTCATGCCCTGGTAGCGCCTTGTGTGCCATGTCAGTGCAACAACCACAGTGAAACCTGTGATCTGGAAACTGGAAAGTGCTTGGTATATGCATTTTATACATTGTTGTGCTGGTTTTGCCTGAGCATACAATGGCAGTAACCTATGGAAGGAGTTTTGGGGAGAAGTATATGGCTGTGCTATTTGGATAAAAGTAAAAGTATCAAGTTTTTTTGGACATAACCTTCTCAAAATTGTTAGTTATTTTACTTTTAATTTTCTTTTAAAAATAACTTTTGTCAGTTTTATCAGTTCAGTTTATCCATTTTCTTTTGAGACTTTTCGGGTTCTCGCCCTTGGTCTGGCTGAGCTCTGCTTAATCACACAAAAGAGGAGAAGTAAAGGAGCAGTATGCTGCATCACACCACAGARACTAGGTCAAAGTCAAATTCTTTGTCTGTCAGGAAGAAAATATCCTCTGGGTTGCAGTAAGTGAGGCTTTTTTAACACCCGGAGACTGAAGCAATATAAGGATGTGCCTCAGCCATGTTGCTCTTTTCTAATTTCTTTCACTTTATCCTGAAGGTTGCAAAGAGGAGGCACATTTGATCAACATGTTGCCTCTCAGTCATGGGATAACAGCCCTGTGCAAAGCTCATTCTCAGCTAACCAAATGAGGCACATTGACCACTACCAGAGAACAGACTTAATGACCAGACGTTCTTTCCTAAACTTTTTCAATTGCTTTGTTTTTCCAGTGATGAATTGGGTAGTTCAAAGTCAACTTTCGCTGAATTCACTCTTGAGTTCAAATTTTAAAGTAAGTTTCCTCACTCCCTCAGGCTTTTACGAACCATTCTTTAACTGCCAGATTTGGCCTAAACGATGAATCTGATAACATCTTTTGAAATTTGAACCTCATGAGTGAGAACTGTGAGGCCAAAACACATAAATCTTTCCCACTAGTGAATACTAGTCATTCTTCCTCTCTGCTTCACGTTGCAGGGTTGGCAAGTGACCCACGTATTAAGATTACTACTTAAAGACTTCCAGCCAAGTAACATTGACAAAAGAGATGGTTTTCATCTCTGGCTTTTCTGCTCCTGTGCGATAGGAGACTGCACTGCTACTACTTACTGTCCTCAACTAACCTCTAAAATGTATACACTCCCAAGAATATAAATCATAAAAAAAAAGAGAGAAAGTGATTTGTATTCTCTTAGGAGACTAGTAAAATAAATTATGTTTGTAATGTGGATTTAGTGTTTTAATATTAATAGCACTGCCTACTGATTAGTACTGCTGACCAATTAAATATACTGTGTCTGTGGATCTTAACTGTGGGTGGTCTGTGGTTTATAGTTCTCACATGCATTTGCTGTAACACTGTAACTTTATATTTTTGGTCCAGGTATCCTGTTTAATCTTCCATCAGTTGCTTGTTTTGGGRAGGGGAGGGTTTTTTTTCTTTTTCTTTGTACAGTCATTTCCTGGTCTGAATTGGATTAATAGAAGCAAAAATGTATAAACGTTCATGGCAGTTAAGAACAGAAATTAGGTCAGCATGCCTGATAGGGCATTCACATAAGACRTATAAGACATAAAATATGCCGGCATTCTGCTGAATTTTGCATAAAAGGTTCCTCCACCCAGACAATGCTGACCAATGGGCAGTGACATTTAGTGATGAAGACTGTATGCATTTATTGATTGGAGAGAGGATGGAGAGAAGATAAAGTTCCTCTCCTTGTTTGTTGTTATTTTAAACTGTCTGAATTCCTTTTTGTGTATCAGGACTGCAGAGATAACACAGTTGGTGATTACTGCAGTGCTTGTGCCCCAGGCTACTATGGGGAAGTAAYTGGATCTGTCAACGACTGCTCTCTTTGTGCCTGTCCCAGAGCCAACCCTGTTAGGTAACCAAAACTTATTAAATCCAGTGTGCATTTTAGCATTATAATTCCGGATGCCTTGTGCTCTGTCCCCCACAGTGACAACAGGACGTAGTTATAGTTACATCTCCTTAATTTCTAGATGTTTGAAAGCTACCTGTTTTAGTAAATGGAAGTTGCATTCTGAGTTGTTCCTGGTTAGTGGTAACTTTGTGAGGTTTTAAAAGCAAAATGATTAACTAACAGCCTATGTCAAATCACTCTTTAAAAGTTGCTTAGTCACATAGAAGGTTTTATAGATAATGGAATAAGTTCCTCTGACATTTTAATTTTAAATTTGGTTCCCTTTATTTATTCTAAAAACAATACTTCTGTTTTTACTAAGATTCAGATTGTTCTTTAGTCAATGCAGGAACTTTTCATGAGATCGGTTCTAGGTGCAGAACAAGTACTCTTTTGTTTGAAATTTTTACACCTGTTTGGTAGAGGAACAGTTCAACTCTTTTGAACATCAAAATTCTGTGCAGGCTATTTTTCCTCCTGAATTTTGAAAGGCATATTTGATGTTTGCTTTTGGACACTTGAATCAGGGCATGAGCCTGGCAACTCTAATGTTTGCAAACAAGTCTCAGCTAGATGAATGCTATAGGCATATCAGCCTAGTTTTCTTTACTATAGTTTTCTCATATATAAAAGGGGGAAGGGACAATGGATAGAAATCAGTGTGCTGATTTATTTGGAGTATTTTTGGCGGAGGATTCTGTTGTTAGAGAAAATCCATTACCTCCTATATGCTTAGGATCCTTATCTGTGGCCATGCAGAGGACTAAACAGAGCTAGGAATGGCTCAGATGATCAGGGTAGGCTTCAAACTAGGCACATCCTCAAGGTGGTGATGATCCCCAAAACTGTCTTGCTGCAGCAACAGGTGACTCACAGTGTCCTTGCTGGCGAACAAGAAGCCAGCTAACTCAGCTGCTCTCGGGAGAGGGAAGTGGGAGAAGTCACCAGTATTAAATGATTCATAAAAGATCTCCTCCAATTTGATTATGCAGCATCCATTTTTATTTGTCTTATCTTTCAGATTGTAGGCCATAAGCTGCTTTATCATGCTAAACAGTGTTTGAGTAGCGTTGAGAAAGCAAATTTTTAAGAAACAAATAAATTCAAAGCACAAATTCTAGAGCACTGCATCAGATAGAGCAGAGGATGCTGTTGCTTACAGAATTAGCCTTGTGTGCACCTATACTTCTGAAACAGCTCTCTGTCTTTGTATGTTTTTCCGTTTATGTGCTAGCTGGTGTTTGTTTATCCTTCCTCCAGTTTTAGTCCCACTTGTGTCCTGAAAGATGTTCACGATTACCACTGTGATGCTTGTCTCCCAGGATATGAAGGACAGTACTGTGAAAGGTGAGTTGGATAAGCTGACTCCATTTATCCCCAACCCCCAAGGACAGTGTTGATTAATATAAGCCATATTTATACTTGGAATACATTAGTCGATTTTCATAAATAAATATACAAGTAAGCACTGAAGGACTTGGTGATTTGTTGGTTACTGATAAGAAACCATTAATTACAAATCTATTAGTGATTCTCAGAGATAAAGGTAACATCTTCTGATTTTATGATTTGCTAAGGGATAATCCCCTGATAGCCTGTGTCCCATTCCTCCCCACTCAGGTGCTCCCTGGGGTATTACGGTGACCCTCAGGTCACTGATGGCAGCTGCCAGCCGTGTCAGTGCAATCCAGGCGGTTCTGCTCACGTTAACTGTGACCGTGCCACTGGCCAGTGCCTCTGCAAGCCAGGTGTGACAGGACAGCTCTGCGAGGAGTGTGAACTGAGGCATCTTCTGGTGGAAAATGAGTGTATCTGTAGGTGGCTTTGAAATTCTTTTCTTTCCCAGTGGGCTTTGGTCTATTCCAGCGGCATTTATGTGCACGCGACTATTACTTGTGTGTGTTTTCTGACATCAAGCCTTACTCTTCCTATGGATAGTTTGTCAAGGAAAGGAATTTTAAGAAAGGAATTTTAAGAAATTTAGTATCTCTGTAGGACAAGGGGTTGCACTAAGGGATCTCCAAAGGTCCCTTCCAACCTCAGCCAGTCTGTGGTTTTAMGAACACAGAGGAAACCACAGTAGAGCAGTTAATCCTTAATGCTGCGTTATGCAGTGCTACACATAAGTTTAAGAATTAGATAATTTTAATACTTATTTATTTGCTGTCAGTAGCATACTTTTATTTATTTGAAAATGCTAAGTTCATATGTTATTTACTCTTTGGCATTCAGATTGCTGTAATGCCACCTTTGGAGTCACCTCAGTTATGTGGGCATACTTCACCAATATAAACATGTATGTATGGGGGGGAGTGGCAGAAAGACCAATCAAGACCAATCTGCTTTTACTATGAATTGGGAATTTGGACTCAAATTTTGCTTCATATAAGCGAAACAAGCCCAAGAAATAAAGGGAATTACACCACTGTGGACCTAGTTTTACTGTCTGCCTAACCTGTTTGGGTGAACATCAGTGGTGTCACCCTGGATTTAGAGCAATATAGTCAAATAGGCTGAATAAGTCTATAGTATAGCAAACAGCTTAATAGCCAGTAGGATTTATAAGGCTTGACTGGGTGCCAAACTAAGGAGAATATGTTTGGAATAGGCCCCCTTTTGGATCTGGCAGGGGGGAAATACTGCAAATGTATATATTCAAAATTATTATGTTCAATAAGTCTTAACACAAAAAGTGAGGGTACATTCTCTCTAAATCAAAACAAATTTTGGCTTCTTTTTGAAACTAATATTATTTGCTCTTCTTAAAATCATTTCTTTAGCTTGTGATGACAACTGCACAGGCATTTTGTTAAACAATTTGGATAATCTCGACAAAGCAATACTTTCAGTGAACCTCACTGGTGTTGTCCGTGCACCCTATGAGATATTGTCAGAGTTGGAAAATGCCACAAAACGTCTGAAGGTAAAACAAACACACCAATGACAGAAATATTTAGTTACACCTTTAAAGCAAAACTTGTAGACACTCATATGCCAGCAACTTAGCAGAAGTCCTCCTGAAGTTCATGGCTTTAATGTGTGCAGGTATAAGTGATATCAGATTAAGAACATTACATTTGGTATAGGAACATACTTTATGTCCTTTAACTGCCTATATTACTTTCTTTTCATTTGTTGTACTTTCATTTAAATGAATATATCAATACATTTTTCAGTCTGCAATGTGATTATTGTACGCTACTATATGTGTGCGCTTCACCTTGGTATTCTGAGATGTATTCTCACTTAAACCCCTGGAAAGATAGTTAAGCTTGCTGAAAATTATGCCCCTACTTGCAGTAGCTCTGGGCCAGTATTAGGGATCCATATAATCCAGCAGTGAAATAGTAGAAATGTCAGGCCAACTTGTCTTCCCTTTTGGCCCTTTTGCTAAAGGAGCATCTCCTGAGACCTTGGTCTTGAGGCTGATCCCCCTGGGGAGGAAAGGGTCCAGCAGGCTGCTTCGCCATGTCACTTTGCTTTCCTTATGGTTATGTGGCAGTGGCAGGTGCCTTCCTCTGTCCTCCATCTCGGGTGACAAAAACTGGGGAGAATTTTTCAGCATCAGAGGCTTTCAGGCTGCCTGCGGTTTGAGCCTTTCTTCCAGCCTCCTCTCACCCCATAAATAAAGTATGAAGTGTCACGTTTTGTGGTCCCATCTAAAATATTAGAAGGTGACTTACTGTTGCTGAGGATTAAGTTCCCATGCTCTCTGCACAAAGCCAGAGATAAACAGAATCCTCCCTACTTTGTGATCACTAAAGTAAGCACATTTCACAGAATCACAGAATCACAGAATGGTTGAGATTGGAAGGGACCTCTGGAGATCATCTAGTCCAACCCCTGCTCAAGCAGGGTCACCTAGAGCACGTTGCACAGGATTGCATCCAGG